>NW_010191949.1:0-39427 GCF_000695765.1 Mesitornis unicolor
AATATATTTTATTAAATATATATTTTATAGTTCCTGTCACCATGCTGCAGGTGAAGGAGCGAAGGAACTGCAGCAACTCAGTTGGCTCCACAAGGAATTGAACAAGAAGTAATTGGACAAGCCTTTACAGCAATTCCTCTAAACAGTCATCTGTTAATATTTTAAAATTCTCAGATGACGACACTGAGTCATAACAACAATATTATTATTATTTTGGTCTGGCACAAAGCAGACACACAAAGTGATGCTGTTTGTTTTGGTCAACATTCGGTACTCCTCCAGCATTATAATAATTTATCACGTCAAAGTTCACTAAACCCAGAGATATTATTTTTAAATGCACTGTAAATTGAGGGGTGGGAGCTGTTGGTCAAGTAGCAGAAAAGTTACCGTTCTTTGGGCTTATTTATACACCTTTTCACAAGGTGATGCACAAAGTACACTAAGATGTCTATTCACAGGCTTTCCAGGTCATCATTAAGCAAAACCCTACCTTCAGAAAAATTAGATCAAAGCCTAAGTCCAATGAGTTGCTTACACAAATAAGATCTAATGAGTTTCTGTATAAGGTACCTAAAAATCTCCATAAAGACAGGAAGAAAGAGATAACTCCAAGTACCACCACCAACACTGGACAAAACAGAGACTGCAAATCTGGGACTCTGCCAAAAGTAACTTGACAAAAATAGCTAAATTTGTAGCAGATGTGTGCACACAGACACGCCATTAAAGAAAGATAAAATCAAGAAGCGAGAACAAACACAGCCTGTTCAGAGGATGTCAGAGCAGGAAAAACGGGGCAGTTCAGGCCAGCCTGAAGGAACCAGGAATGTCAGCCGGACAAATGGACAACAGGAGACCTGGCACTGCATCAGTACCTGCTGTGTCTGCACAAGGGTTAAATCTAGCAGTAAGTCTGCCATAACACACACATCTTAAACACTGCTGCAAATACAGAGAATATTCTTTCCAAAGTTAGCCTGGGCAAAGCGAAGTCTGTTAAAGAGCAATTAAGTCCATTACAAACTGGGTACAGCTTGCTGCGGGGAATCGATAGATCCCCCTGGTTCTGTGTCCCTGCAAGTAACGAATCAATCAAGCAAGTGCCTCGCTCTCCTCCCACACAGGAAGCAAATCTGTTTACAATCCTGGAATAAATAAATAAAACTCGGCACTAGACAACATCCTAGGTTTTCCTCAGTGCACGATATTAACGGCAGAAGACTGAACAGCCAATTGTCGCAGTCCATTAAAAGAAAAAAATGAGGGTGAGCCTGATGTTTTTGTATAGCAATAATATGCCAGCAACACACACAAACAAGAAAACATCTGATAGAAACAAACATTTCTCAAAGACACAAGGGACACAGCAATAACGTGCCTCCTACATCTGAAGCGTTTGATTAAAAATACTTCATCACTGCACAAAAGTTAACTAGCGCCAATCTTTACCAAGTACTGGACTAGCAATCAATTGGAGATCTAATCTAATGTATTTAAGCATAGTTGTAATCTGTGTCTTCGGAAAAAATTGCATTTGTAATTGTTATGGAGAGAGAACCATATTTATATCCAACTCCACCAACTTCACTCTGCACTGCATTGATCCAATCTACGCTGGACTTGGTCTGTTAAATGCCAACTTTCGACGCAGCCGAGCTCCTGCAATCGTCCAGGGAATACACAAAGCCATTAAGTACACACCTCCTGTATCGTTATTTACCCAAGAACTGAAATAGAGGCTTAATTTTGCACAAGGCTTTCATATCTGCCAAGGAAAGGTACAACCTTTGAAGGGAAAAGAAAGGAGAAATACCAAATTGTTCTTTTATTGTAAACCACCTTTAGAACCATTTGGCAAAGAATCTGTTCTGGACTTCTTCAATCCTGTAAAAGAGATTAAAAAGGAATAAAAATAACCTGAATTAACTATACAGGATTAGTGAAATCCAACAATCTCTTGGGAGTTCTCAGAAGAGGTGCAAACAAACTCAGCACAAAACACCAACGCAAGAGAAAGCAAAAGACACAAAGCAACAACTCTGCAGAGAAGAACGACTGAATCTGAATGTAGCCATTGCTTCTACTATTATCCTTCACTCCCTCAACCTAAGGGAAACAGATACCAGTACAATAAATACGTCAGTGTTTACTGAGCACTTTATTAAGGAGTCATTGTTATTCTGTGATGCAAAATGAAAAGCAAATCAGTACAGCTTGGTCAAAGCTCTAAACGCAGCTTATTTAACCCTACGTAAACACTGTCTCAGCTGTCTCATCCACAAAAGAGCTTTAGCCAGATAAGGCATTTCAACACTCAAAACAGTTAAACAACCAAAAACCATCCAGACATACTTACTAGAGTTTATGCAGCCAGGCTTATCAGTCCTTGCTGTTTTCCCCTACCACCTGTTTTGATACCCACGTGTTACATCTTCAATTAAATTCCATTGCAAACTAATTAAGATAATAACCACTCCGTGTTTCTGTTAAGCAACTGAAACAATGAGACCTCTCTTATCTCTGACGGACTCAGGGTAATAAGGAGCCAAACAGTAACGGAGCTGCCCCAGAGATGAGGTTTAATGCCTTTAGATGTATAACACAGTATTAAGGAAAACAAGCTAAAGCAGAGAAGAACGTCAGCCTCCAGCCATGTGAAGTGCTTGGCCTTTCCTCATTTCGTGGGACCAAGTACCTTTCCAATGAAAGTGAAGGGCTATCAGTAAGGAAGGTACAAGTCTTCAAGACATATGATGCACCCAGCATCATTTCAGCAAGCTCTCGTGCAGAAAACCAGAAATGCTTCATTTTCATTGTCTGTCACAGGCCCTCGGCACTGAGTACAACTACATTACTTCAGCACCAGCAGCTTTTAGGAGGAACGCACAAAACTCAACTACTTTGGTTAAACAGCTTGAGCAAAACACACACTTGTTCCACTCCCACTTTCCTGAAGCAAATTAGATGTGAATTCTTAGATGAGGGCAAAGAAAATGCAACTCACTAGTGGGAGCACTGCTTGAATGTCAGCCTTACAGCACGCCCACTGCAGTGACTGCAGAGTTTAATATTTTCACATAAAAACCAGTTTCGTAAGTCTGTTTAAACCAAAATCAAAAATCTGTTTAATTGAAATACCTTGTTAGATCTAAGAGAAAGGTCTGCACGCATAGACCCAGGCATCTTCTAGTAAATAAAGGACGCACATGTGCAGATGATGTTTTACTTACTGGTTACCGCTTCGAGAAACACAACTTATTGTTTTGGGGACTGATCTAATTTTATTGTCTATTACATTTCATAAATTGCTGTTCTCAGTAGAAATTCTTAATACACATAATTCTATGTATCCTCCTCCATAAATTTTCCAGCAGAATAATCAGAATAAACAGAAGAGCATTTCCATGGCTTCCTACATTAATGGTCCCCCCCTCCGTGTGAAACAGTAAAAGTTAACTTCAGAAGTAGTATTTCAATCTTTAACAGGTAAGCACACATTTCACGCGTTACTGAGAGTTCTGCAGCCTTTTTCTTTGTTAAGCAACAAAACTGTATCTGACATCTAACAAAGCCATATATGTTACCATTAGGACGTGGCAGTATTCAGCACCTACTTTTAAGGAAAGAGACTGATTTTTAAAAGTCAGCAGTGAAAACTGGAGGTTATTTTTGGTTGCTGGCACTCAGCTCTAATTTCTTGTCCGTGTATGATGTATGTATCCCCTCTCTGCCACACGCCGCAGGTGGATCCCTATGGTGGAGGCAGCACCGAGGCCAGAGAGAAAACCAGAAACTCTTTAACTGCCCCAGAGAAGTGAGAGGCACACAAGGGATGCAAAAGAGGAGGAGGTGAGGATGCCAACGAGCAGGAAATATTGACCCAAAATACTAAAGAGGTCGGGTCAGGGGAGAGTGGCAGTGCAATAATTTAATTATTAAACCTAAATCAAACCTGTTCAATCCCAATCATAGGCATACCTGAAGGATCAAACCTTTTTTTACCTCAGTGCCTGAATTTTCCCACTCTCAATTCTGCCCATGTACTGGTCCCTTCTTGATGTTTCTAATGTTCTTGCTTGGAATAGAGAGCAAGTGTCTGAATTTCCTACTGAGACCGCAGCCTAGATGTGGTGAAGAAAGCTGTGCAGGCATTTCAGTCGACAGCTGAATTGGCAATTTAGACCCAAAGAGAAAGGAACTCGGCATTTAAGATATGAGATAAAGCCAAAGGAATTTAGTACAAAAACACAGAGTACATTTGAGTCCACCCACTGCAATAGTCTCTTTCGCAATTTTCTGCCACAAAGTTCTTTATAATTAGCACACTACCAAGCAGGTTAATCCTCAGAAAAATCAATGGATACAGCCTTGGAAGACACAAAATGAAATTCTCCATCCTGAAATGCCTCTCTTCAGCTGCACGGTCATTAGGAAAAAGAGGGTTTAAGAAAATCAATTATAGTCTTAACCTGCTCAGTCACAAAATGCATGTCAGGAGAAAAATACGGCTCTTTTTAAACAGCTGTTATTAAGCAAGTCACCTTACAGGCAGCCTTCTCTGGCCATGTGAAACTATCTTATGTACACACACATCAGATACTTCTGTTGTCCACAAAACAACCTAACTACAAAAGCCCAATTTTCCTTTGCATTTTTGTTGTACATCTAATTCTCCCTGTAAGTTAATAAATCAAACGTCCTCCCACATCACCCTCATCAGCCCTGCACTGCCTGTGCTTCCTCTGCCCTCACCTCCCCACACTTTCTCTCCAAATTCTCTACTCCTAATAAGCGTGTGGGCTAAAGCAAGCACATACCCTTCTTCTTGCCACTTTCAAACTAAATAGAGCGACACAGCTGTCTTTGTGTTTTGCCTGACTGAAAGCAATGTATTTCCTTCCCCTTTGTTGGTTTGCACAAAACTTCCTGGCTTTAAAAGACCTGCCCTCCTCTCCAGTTTGACCAAACCAGCCAGGAGGCTGGGAAGGGAGGGCCATAGACCAATGAACACCTCAAACTTCACAGCCTTATGAAGCCAGCCCAAAAATATCTTTTTTTTTTCTGTTTTTAAATAAAGAAGCTGGTGTGACAGTCTAGGAAAAATCCTGCTGTAACGCAGTCCGTGTGGGTGTAAATACCTGCACATCTCAGTGTCTACTGGCAAAAGCGGTATTAAAACTGGAGCCTGGTACAAAAAAAACCAATCATCCCTTTTAAACAGTCAAAGGTCCAAAGCCCTGTCATCCACAAACCCAAGCCTGAGATTTAACAAAACTTTGATCTCCTATTCAATCTGGAAACAGAGATGCTAATCTCAGCATGACATTTTAAAAGCAGATGGAGACTGCCCCTGAGAGTAAACATGCACTGTGTCTTCTCATGAAAGACACTGAGAGATGAGTAATCCAGGTAAATTAACAAAAGTACCTTGTCACGTAACATTTGGTAAAGACATGAAACTAGAAACAAAAGTAATATTCATAATCCTCATAGTCACAACACATCTGAAAAGTGACTGGTGATGGCAACTCCAGAGCAAACTGCTAATCCTCGGTTCTCAATTCACCATTTCTGTTGGCCCCGAAGTGACAAGACCAATGCTTAATGTGACAAACACCACCCCAAGTATAAGCATTGCTCCTGTAAGGAACTCATACATACAACAGATAAAATCTTGGAATGTGCTGTGGCTATGATAAAAGCCTACTCTAAAGATTTCTTCCCTTCATTTAGAGCAAAATTCATCACTTGCACTTTTGCCAAGAATGGATAGGAAGGAATTATTTTCCCTACTGACTGACATGTTCAATCTATTTATTTTATTTTATTTTAGATGGTCCTATAAGTTGTGTTTATATGATCTCTCTTCGGTGCACTGTCATGTTTTAGTGAGTTGTATCATGCAAAGTGACCAAAATATTCTTACTTATAAGAACTATAAAAATAAATGTGAACCATAACAGCAAAACCCACGCAGCATCTGCATCATGCCACACCACACTGCTACTCCAACAAGGTACCAGTATTGAAATGCCTTGCAGAAGTGCTATCCCTGTACATACCTTTTACCAGCACCTCCTCACGCTCCCCAGCCACACACCAGTACAGTGCAGCCCATCAGTGTCCCACCCCATGCAGTGGAGGGCAAAACCAAGTCAAAAATTACTCCAAATCTGAGTCTTACTGCCCTAGTGAAGAGTAAGAGTGCTTTCCTGCTCCAATGTATCGTTAAATTATCGCTGCCCTTTTCCATTCAACATTTTAAAAGGGTGTTTGCCCTTGTTGAATATCAGAGTAACTGAAGCAGTTTAGGTTTAATTTTAAGAGTGCACTGTACATTCTACCTCCTTGATCATTTCTGTGTGAGTTGGCCACAACTTGCAGCTGAGGGTAATAATGAGAAAAAGCTCATTCCACTACAGTTATTACACACCTGAAAAAAACTGCATTGGAAATTACCAGACCACTTAAGAACTGTGAAGAACATACAGTATGAAACTTCAAGTGTATCACTGCAGTGATATATCAAAATATGTCAGACAAATGAAAAACATGTCAACCTTTCTCCAGAAAAGATTAAAGCGAATTTACACACCAATAGGGGAAAAGAAACCACGCTGAGGGTTTAAGAGCTGGGCTGTTTAGCTTGCCATCTTGCGGCTGACTTTACTGAAGCTTTGATTTGCAGTTATCCTGATCAGAGAGCTCCAGAAAAACCTCATCAGCAAATGAACGGTACATTTCATTTTTTGTATTTCTATGTGCTGTTCCTCTATTAGCAATAAAAGTTTTCCAAAGACAAAAGGCAACCAAACAGGCAAGTATCTAACAGTAATGCCCTTAGTGCAGTTTCCCAGGCTCCCACTTCAAATTCAGTGTCTGATGTATCCTCACCAAGACGCTCACCTGTGTCACCATGTCCTCCACCAATGGATCTCACACTTCCAGAACAACCAGGCAGAAATCCATTTGTTTCGTGTTTAGGTACAGAGTTTAACCCAAAGCAAAAATTGAGATCCGAAGCAGGGAGAGAAAGACGTTTCCTTTGTTTCTCTTCTCCTGAGAAGATCGCAGAGGAAAGGTTCTCTCTTGGGAACTCTCCGGCTTACACCATTGTTTGTCTGTAGCATGGCTTTAATAATTTGGCCTGCAGTGCACTGAATTATGCTTTGTCCTCCTTCTAGTTCTGTTTTTGCATTGGGCTTGGATAGAGGAGCTTTATGAGGCAAGGCCCCTTTAAAATGTATGCAGATCCTCATTTTCAATGAACATTAAAATGCCAAAATACTAAATCAGCTGCAAATTAAATAATCTTCTTCTCAAAAAAATAGCTCTCAAACAAAAGGTAACTGAAAACTTGTCCAAGGAAATAAGCCTTTCCTTACCCCTTACAGTTTTTTCCCCTATACCTATAGCACACATCCATGCATAATCTAACCTGGCCTAAGCACTCTCATTCATTTCTATCTTTCCAGTATTTAACTAAACTACTCATTTTTCAATTGTCAACCCATCTAAATAACTTTGCCAGCAGCACAACTCATCTCTTTCATAATTATAAGAGATACTAAGAGTCTCCTTTCATCGTCCAGTGAACATACACTAGTTTCCAAATACTTGCTGTAATTTGTTATCCAGGGCTGCCTCTTGCCCCTGGCAATCTCCTTTCTGTAATTCAGCGACATTCTAAGCACCCAGCAGTGCATTGCACAGTGGCTGTACATCGCTTATTTTAACATGCTCAAATCGTTTCCTGATACCAATGAGAGTTTTTCTTCAGCCTTTCAAACTGCTGCTACATCGCAGAATGATTTTTTGAACCACTGAACACAAGAGCACCTGAACCAGTTTTTCTTCATCTGTGTATACAGCCAGAGTACCTTCCCAGCGAGCTCCTTACTCGGTAAAAACTGACTTAAAATTCTTGAATAGACACTCCATTTATTAAGTAGCTTAAATGATCTACATCTTCTTGGGTCTGCGTGAACTATTATTACTCAATCAGAATTTGTTCTGCCTTCCACCTCCAATCACCTTCAAGCTTAAATTTCACTTAACACACTCATTTCCACTTTTAATATGGCAAAATCGAGGGAACATATGGACCTAGTACAATTATAAAAACCGAAGGCTCTCTTCTTTAATAGTATGATCAAGTAATCAAGCAAAAGCTCATAAAGCCAACATTATGAAACACTGTAACAGCATTATAACAGACAACAAACCCCAGTCTTTCAGCAATTTGACAGCGCTGACAAAAATCCAAGGAGGAGTATCACAGAGCACACCACACAAAATAAGCAAATAGTTTTCCACCGAAAAAGAGTTTATGGCTCTGGGTCGCTGTCTGTCTCCTGTAGGCACAGCGAGTGGTTTAGTCAGCTATTAACTCTCTTGTGTGTTCACCCTTAATGCTGTATTTCTTATCTCTCAATCCCTATTGACATAAAATCTCTTTCCACTTTGTACCAAGTCTGTCTTCTGCTTCTGCCCTATTAACTCATGTCAATACAGCAAAGGGAGCAAAAGAAAGCAGCAAAGTCAATACTCATCCATCACATTTTTGTGCATCTGCTGCACCAAAGAGGACCAGGTAGGGCACGTTAAGAGCTGCCTTAGGGAGCTGCCCCAACCCCTCCAGCCCTGCTTGGCATCAGATGTGACCACAGCATCACTTTCCTGTGGCTCACAGGGCAAAGGAAGCGGCTGCATACGTCAAAAGTTCATTTGCCAAACTGACATGGGGCACCCCGACTCTCCAGAGCAAGGGCCACACGCTGAAGCAGAAGCTGCTCTGATCTCTACTCTGCTTCTGCAAAGTCACTCACAATCGAAGCTGTCCTTGTTTTAGGAAAATGACAAACCAGTGGGATTTCCCAGACAGTCTCACCTTCTTCCCATCCTTTTTCTGCCCTTCCCACAATTGCATTTTTCTAACTAAATCACCAAGTAGCTCTGGGAATAAAGGAGGCATCATCACTGAACACTTAACTGGACAGGATGATCTCTTTTCTCCCCCAATCCCTGCAACAATAGGAACACTCCAGATCTGAATTCAGAACAAAGAAGAAAGCATTTATCAGACAGAATAGAAGAGATTAAAGCATTTCTACCTCTGATTGAATGACCACCGTATCACACTGCCGCTGCTCCCGCTGCTGCAGAGGCAGTGATTGAGCCCTGGCGCTGGGGCCTTGCTGAGTGAGGAAGGGGGCAAAGCCTCTCACCAGAATTTTAATCTCCTGCTCCTGGAACCAGGAAATCATTACCCAGCGCAGCAGAGAAATGAATGCTACGTGGCATCCAGTGGTCTCTCTGCTGGTAATGTCTACGTGAGATAGTTTATTTCAAAGATATATAGGTATAAGAGATATAAGGTATAGCAGACCTTTAAGTTGTATGGGACTGATGAAAGGCTAAAAAAACCAGGACAAAAAAACAGGGAATGAAAAAAGAAAAGGTATAGTTGTGAACACAATGTGACTTCCACTGTGGAGCAGTAAAACACATGAAACTCATCTTGCCAAACTGCATGCTGCAAAAGACATTATTTTAGTACCTTCTATACACACCTGGGCTTAACTCAAGCCTCATTTCTCCTTTCCAGCAGACAACGTTGGGGGTGCCAGGAAGAGAAAAAGGTAAGCATTTGAGTGCTGGATTGATTCCCAGATGAAAAGCCTTGTGATTCCTCTCCAGTTCATGATAGCTTTTTGCTTAGCAGAGCCCACCATTGCACACAGAGATGTCAGAAGTGCAGCTGAGCAAGGTGGGAACACACCAGACCTCACAGCTGGCCGGATGGGTCACTGCCGAAAATTCAAAACACATCCAGTACCAGAAAAGAAGGTTTTGGCTTTCCTTTGTCCCCATACTCGCAAGGACAAACTCTCCAAAAAGAGGGGTTTTCTTCTAAGTTACAGAACTAGTTAGAGATAGGTCTACCAAGCCATATAAGCCAGCCACCCCGTTACAAACATACCTCAAATGAAGAAACATAACTCAAGATGAGAAACCTTAACAAGACTTGTACATGTAAGAATGCTTGAGATATTACCAGAAAGTGAAAATTATATTTCTAAGAAACCATACTATATTTACTTAAACAAAAAAGCTACACATCATAAGTAAAAGTTGGCTACTGCTATCAAAAGTTGTACAATACTCGATGGTATCACTACCAGTTCCTAGATACGAATTTTCATTACTTCAGAACCAATTTTCATAGTAAGTTACTGACCTTCATATTTACGGAGAAGAACCTTAATAAAATGGCAGCGTTGGCAAAAATGAAAGCAAATAGAAAGAAGATTTGTTGACTTTAAATGCTGGGGGTTGACTATTTTTGCATTCCTGAGATGCAGCATCAGCTCTTCTGCTGGGCAGAACATCAATCCTGAGGAGATGTAAGGCTCTCTTGAAACAAGAACAGATTTCTGTCCAACTCCATTCAGTTGTGAGCTATCACACTAACACACACCGGAGAATGATCAGGCAAAACCCCTACATTGTTGAAGTTTCATCTATTTATAATCTACATCATAAATTTTTCTAGTCAAACAGCGTCTCTCATAAATACGGCAGGCACAACCTGAATGCTTCAAAAAACCAAAAAGTTGCAAGCTTTCTGAACAGAAAACTTTGGAGTCTTTAAAGAGCAACAAATTGGGCACCTTTTCCTTCCCATTATATTCAGGACAAGAATTCAAATGCAACATGATGTGGAATTTACACAGGAACACACACAGCCCAGGCTTTCTCATTTCCTTTTTTTTTTTTGCTGCTGTAGAAATCAAGGAGCAGCAGGAAAATAAGGCAGGTTTACAAGAAGGAAAAGGTTAGCTGCTCAGATGTTTGTTTAGACGCAGACAAAGCTGAGTGAGTGATGGGATACCCGAGTGGTATGGGAAATCTGAGTGTGCTCCCAGAATGATTAAATGGATGCAGTAAAGCAATTATTAAAGTAATTTTATTTCATGTGGTTCTATGTCCAACTTCTATGACCATTAAATCATTTGCACAAACCAAAAGCAGACTTATTTGTCATGGACATTACTGGCAGCCTGTAAAGTCATTAGATTTTATATTGAGGCTTCAGGTTAGTGGACAGATGCCTCAGACACCACGTTTTAGGCTGTTCCCCATTTGTGACATTTGAGACAAACAGGCGCTGGTTCAATAATTCTGATGGATTAAGGGGTTTTTGTTTAATTTTATTTTGTGGTTTGGGTGGTGGTTGGTTGGTTGGTTGTTTTTTTTAAACAGCAGCAGCAAAACAAGTAGTCCCTGTTCTAATATGGTAAAGACTCCAAGAAAACTTGCTCAGTCTCTGCTCCCTCCGTGGCTCTGTTTGTGCTGAATGTGGAATTTGGTACAACGCGGATGCTAAGATGCACAAGTTTGTGACGTGGGAACCGAAGTTGTAACTTGAAGAAATCATCAAACATTTTCCAGGAACAAGCTGCAATGAAATCAGAACTAACAGACAACGTGACAGGCACCAGTTCGCAAGGAGTTTTAATGTCAAAAGGTATTAAATGAAGTTCTGGCCCATGTGAAGATCACAAAGACCAGCCTTGCCCCTCGCTGAAGGAAGTTGGAGATACTGAACAGTTAAGAAATGTCAAATATGGGACCATCCTCCTGTAACTTCCCAAGCTATTTGAGCTTTAAAATGCAGCAGGACTAATTGACCTCCTGGAAGCACGTGCATGAAAGCTTATTTTTAAAGATTGTGAGCTGCAGAAAGAATAACTGCAATTAATAGAGAAAACAGCTCTGCTCCTCACCTCTACATTTGTAACCCAGCTTTGGGTTGGGCAGATTCCCTGGACTGGAGATTGCTTACTCCTTCCCTAGCACAGGTCCTCGTTTAAGAAGCCAGGAAGGAAGGTAAAAAGCTTCCAATGGTTTTCAGCATTTGGTTTAATTTGCAAAAGCAAAAATTCCTTACTTAGGCTTAGAACTTGCAGGAGTAACACCAGTACGTGCATGCGTCTCTTGTATTTCAGAAGTTGTAAAGACTGGTCCATTCAAAGCTCTCAGTTAAAAATGAGCAGTCAGCTATGAAGGTCTCAGCTATACCATATAATAGCTGTAGATGTAATGTACACTGTACAGCTATATATATAGATATTGTAACTTGCTGAACCTTTTCACGAAAAGGAAGGAAACTGAGCCTCTCTCCTCTCCTCGCATTTGGATTGATGCCTCCAAGCGTGAACCAGCTCCTCAGATGAAAGGAAAAGGAGGAATTTTTTAACAATGAAATTCATTCTCAGCTGTGACAGGTTGTTTTTTTATTTCTGAACTGTTTTCACTAAGCAGATAATCCTAGAGTTTCAGTTTAAGCCTTTCAGTGACTTGCAAGCATCCTCTCTGCACTGAAAACATCACTGCAGTGGACACTACCTCTAGTTTTTTAGATTTTTATGACCTACTATATTAAAACCAGTTAAATTGTAATAAAGTCTGCAACATTTACAGCTAGAAAATATGGGAGGATAATAAAATTAGCCAAGCATAAAAATAAGGGAGTCAAACATCCTCTGCTCACTTTCCACAGACAACATACACAGAACAGGCACGGACTGCAAAATCAAAAGGAATTTAAATCAATTTAAAATTCAAACAACCTTTCCTCCTGCCTGCTAGGGGCTCAAGGGACATTAACACACACAGACTCACTCTTCTGCATTGTTTCCTCAAGGTTTTCATTTTCGCTTTCTAAAATTTGTTTATCAAAGTGGCGACCTGAAATATTGATGATTTCCTCATCTCGTACACGGTTTTGCTCAGCTGTGGCTGGCTTTGCAGTAATGACGTACTTTCTCTCTTCAGTTCACTCTCCACCCCTTTCCTGCAGAAGACGGAGTTGGAACTTATGATTTTCAGATTGCTCTCTATTTCTTCCTGCCTTATCTACTCTCTCGTTCACCTGACACATACCATTACAATACACAAGGCATACCAGCAAACTCACACTGAAACAAAACTCTGACTGTAGTCCAGGGCTGCAAAATCCTGTCAGCTTCTTCCTCTCCTCTGGAGGGTTCCCAGTTTTTTTAATAGGATGCTATTTAATGAATGGGACACAAAGCTGACTGAAGCAAAACAAAATTTATCTGCTTTGTAGCATGTTTATATTAAGTAGAATTTGAGAAATCTGTTTGGGCATAGGCTAAGCTTTAGGAATTGCATGTGACATGAATTGCACTTCTGTCTTGGTAACAATCACCAAAGTGACATGGATTGTATGACATCTCCAAACCTCCTCTCTTTTAAATAGAAACACAACAATGTCACAGCTCTTTTTTGGGTAGGTGGTGATTCAGATGATGCGTTGGAAAAAGTTTTTATTTTTGAACCACAGAGAAGAATTGCATTGGACACAGCCAGCCTTACTTTAGTAATTACTGTTGCTACAATAAAGCTCTGTATTTGGAGACATGGTTACTAACAGACCTCTTCTTTTGAGATTCAAATCCCCGAGTCCCAAAGCACTTTTCAAAAGAGTGCCAATTTCTAGAACATGGCTTAATGTCTTGCAGCAGACACAATCATGGTCATCATCTTTGAAGTAAGGGAACTAGAGAAGGAACTTACTCTTTAAAAGTGTTGTGGAAAAAATGAATTCAAAACTGACTGATCAACCATGGTGGCACCTACACCGACTCCTTGGCTTGATTCAGTTCTTCAAGGACATGAGGAACTTCTTTGAAGTCTGTACACGTTAACAAAAAAACGCCACTCGCTTTATTTTTAAAACATCAAAAGCAATGAAGTCTGAGGCTGTCTGACCAGGACTGCTGGGTTTACAAGGAGAGGGACACAGGAACTTCTGTCAGCCTCAATGACAGCTAAATCATCCACGAGAGCTGCAACCACCCTGCTCGCTCTTGTGCGGTTCTCGTTCAAGAATTAGACAACAGTCTCCAGAGGATGAGAACAGAGAAACTACTAAAACTTCACCTCCTATTTTCAGTTCAAGACCTTCAGCATTAATTCAGGGAAGAGGTGAAGTAACAACATCAAGACAAAATTTAATAATTCAAATTAAAAGCTTGAATAAACTGAGGAATTTCTGCCTTCTACTTGGCAGGTACATTTGAAACAAGGTCCACATTTCATCATTCACACATTTGCCACTGAGTCACAGATTTCCCAAGGGAGTCACAATGGATTTCAAGTTTCCTCTGCCTTTAAGTATTAATGAATACTTCCTCTGTAAGTTCAAGAATGTCCTTGTGTCGCTGTTTACTCACAGAACCCCCACCCCTTGCAAGGTGGCACAGCCTGGGCGCTTGTCTTCTCCACCAGTCAAGTTCTCCCTGCAGCTCAGGACAAGAACATGAGGGAGCTCTTCTGAAAAAGGACACCTTCTACAGACCTTAGACCTGTGTTTGGGGTTTCAGGAGACAACTGAAATGCATTTTCTCTTCGCATAAAGGCATTTCTTCGGAGACATCTGTAACCCATGCAAATGAAAGGTTTCCAAAAGGTCACTGGCAATATAAAATGTAATTAGCTTAAAAATACCAAGTATTTTAGGCATCGCTTTGCCCTAGGTTATCTTACTGTTGCTCGTTTTTTATAATCACAGTTCTTATTATCAACATTTTTTTTCTCCCTTTTGGATGTTATCAGGAAAGAAAAAACATCTGACAAATACACTGTTACAAGGTACCGTGCCACTCTCAAACAGGTGACTTAGAGACTTATCATCCATGGCTGTGCACTACACTACACATGACGACACCAAGTAACACAGCAGCAGGTGCACTTCTATTAAACAGGATACAGTTAAAAAAATAGAAACAAGCCACATGAAGCTGTCCAACTACGTTCAAATGGTTACTCAAAACTGACAACAGATCTTGCCACAAACACAAAACCCCACTTGCTATCTACAGCCCACCCTTCCCAGCATCAGCAGAGCCCATGGTACTCACAAGTGCAAGAGGCAGAAATACTGCATCTCAGGACGCGCGCGTTAGCCTAGAACACGTTTGGAGAAATGGAGCAAAACTCATTCAAGAGTCATTGTCATGGCAGGTTCAGACTTGCTGCTGCAGCTGAGTGCCCAGAGGAGATAAGTCATACAATATGATGAAATGATTTTATTGACAGTATAGAAAATATTTTTGGTTAATATAAAATTGAAGTTCTAACCTTTAATTGCAAGCCTGACATACCAGTGCTGAGTCAGCAAAACACAGTATTTACTGGTGTACAGCTCCAGCAAATGCTGGACACGTGCTGTCTATCGGCTTCCAAGCTCCTTCTACATGGAGAAAGTTCATACTACTAATTGTTCACCTTATCAGAGCATCCGAACTGTGCTCATGGATCAGAACAATTTAGACCAAGTTTCTCTCTCTCTCTCTCACAGTGCTAACAGCCCTTTCACATCCTCTGTCTGATACCTGCCCCCATTCCAAATGTGCTCACTACCTTCTCTCAAATTGTCTAATTGATTAATCAAGTTAAACGCAGAGCAATTGTTCTCAACCTGCAGTTAGCTGGAAGGCTTTTGCTCTTCTATCAGATCTGAGTGTTGGCGGTGTGCCCAAACCCGCATCTTCCTTTAATCCTACCAGTCGGTCTAATAAAAGGTATTACTTCTCCCTACAACCTTGCTTTGCTGATTCTTCTGTCAATGATCAAAATGCACTCTGACTTCAACAAGCTCCAATCCTTACACTGCTGCAAGATTTGTAGAATAAAAACCAAGGCGTAAGAGCCAGATGAGCAAGATCACTCAATAAATTGGGAGTGTGACACAGCCAGACAACCTGTGTTGCAATTACATCCTTGGTGGCACAGGATTCAGGCTCTTTGAAGTGGAGGGGATGCAAGCAGCACAGCTCCACACTCACAGCTACAATAGAAAGTGCTATGAAGTTACTTCAGTCTTGCTCCTTAAGTAGATAAAGATGCATCAACATAAATGATACATTTGGTTTCCAAGAGTCAATTAATGCATTGTCTTGATGACAACTTTTACCTCTGATGCAAGGTGCAAGGAGAGATTTTTTTTCTTTAGGTTAACCCAAGGATATGTGATACTTTGTCAGTACAGTCCTATTAAAAAAAAAAAATCTCACAATGTTTTCTTAAAACGTACACTCTTTTATATTAGAAGAGGATACTTTGGACTTTATGTACTGCAACTACTATAGGCTAGATCTGATAATCCCGTATTTGTACAGCCAAAAAGGGACACATTTTGGTTTATTACCATAAATATTTCAAAAGCTTTTTCTGGCTGAGAAACAGAAAGCCTCTTCAGTAGTTATTTCACTCATAAGAATTTGACTTTTGTTACTTGAATAAAAGGAAAGCTAGGGGGTTTGGTTACGGGGTTTTTTGTTGGGATTTTTTGTATGTGTTGGGCTGGATTTTTTACTGATTTCCATCCCTTAACAGTGAGAACGTATTTTAAAACTTATGAATATGTGAACATTGTTTTAAATATTGAAAATATGTAAAAACAGTCCATACATAAAATATGACAGAAAGGAAATTACATTTTGCTGGAATGCTGTTCTGAACCCTACCAGAGTACAACGCCTCAGCCTTCTGACCACGCATCCAGCCCCTAAGGGCCCTCTGAATGTCAGATCCTGCTACAGCTTTTCTTGTATAGCTAAAGTAAAAAAAACCCACACACCCAAAGTTACCAGCAACGAAATAACAGGACCAGTTGTCAACCACCCCTCCTGAACCCATTTCCAACTTTACCCCAGCTCCTTTCCTAAGGAGTGACACATACCTGCAAAAGAATGGCTGTAAATGTAATGTAAATGACTGCTGCACCAGAAAACACCAACTGCTGTCTTGAGACAGAGAGGAACTGCCTAGGATATGTTTTTGCTCTGTGATGCCCATGCAAGACTGACCCCAAGATCAAAAAAAATAATACTAAGAAATTTGCTTCAACAGGAAATCTTGTGGACAAGGACGGAGAAAGGAAGAAACACTGTCAAGGCACAAACGCATCCTCAGGATCTTTCCAGCTTTTAACCTTGTATTATCAGCACAATTTCCTAAGAAGGCGTTGCCTTGTTTCCCTGTGCTCAACTTCTCCAAACCAACCACTCCTTCCTTAACGAAATGCTTCAAAAGTGCCTTGATGCTCCACCAAAAGCTGCACCAGAGCTGTAGGAGAAGGCGGCCACAGCTGAGCTCACCACAGAAAGGCTTTCTGAGACAGGCACATTCACACCAAGATATTCGGCAGCTTTTCGCTTCTTTCCTTTCACTTGTAACATTTTTTAGCTAATTGGCTCCAGAATTTATAATCCTGGTGACAGCACCCTGGCTGCGCAAGCCAGAAAAGGTGGAGGAGGAGGAGGGGAGCGAAGGCCGCAGCAGCCCAGACCGCCGGCACCATCTTCTGTTCTGAGGCCGCTACTGCAAACGGCGGCGACAGCTCAGGACGCCGATCCACCCCCCAGCGTCACCCACACAGCTCAGGGTCTCTTACGCTTCGGAATATTGCAAAACTACTCAGGAGGCTTTCTGCAGACTCCAGAAAAAGCAGGGATCCAAATATGAAGTGCAACTAAAGCCACCAAATTTGAAAAGGAGAAAATTAAGCAGACGGGTGTGGGGGGGAAATGCAATTAGAGCAGGGAAAAAAAAGTGTTTCACCATTAGCATTGCACAATAAGAAGGTTTGTCAGGCACCGGTTTAGCCTACACATGTTCACATCCGTCAGCATTTCCATGATAAATCCTAATTTTCGCCATTGTTGATCACATTGAACTAAAACTTGGTATGCAAGTTTTTAGCACAGATGCTCAAATAAATTATGCACATTAGTCATTTAACTTTCAGAGCAGTAAAAGAAAGCTGCTTTTTGGTGGGGGGGGTTGACTGCAATTCATGGCAAGTTTTTTTTGCCTTACACAGCTAAAAAAAGACAAGGCAGCTTACTTTTGAGTTCAGATTAAACTTTTCAAGCAGTTTGTTTGATAAAACTCTGACACTACAAAAATATTTGTAATTAACTTAAAATGCCTCCCTTCTCCCCCCCGACATACAGTATTTTCCCGATTTACCATATTGCACCATGGTCTGCATACTGGCAGACACAGATGATATTAAAATGAAAATAATTAAAATACCAATAACAGCAGGCTGAAGAAGTCATGTGGCAGAGTCGATGCAATCCAGATGAGAAATCATTAAACAAGCAATTAGCTATAGAGCTGAACAAAGTCTACATGCAGATATGATCAACTGACTGAGACATCTCAGTCAAGATAATCTGGTTTTTGAGACGTAACCCTATTCTGTGCAGTGTTTGAACTGACATTACTTCACAACAGTTACAAAATCCTGCAGAATTCACATTTACCTCGGCAAAATGCCTCAGTGCATTTGGGCAGTCCCACCTCTCCCCGAAGCACTGGGAAACCATCAATCTGTTTAAAATAAACAATGAAAACACTACCCTGAAATACTTTATAAAAATCCATAGTCTTTGATATCTCTCGTTACGGCAACTACAGCAGGTATTCAGGTACACGAGTGTACAGAACCAGAAAATTCACTCTGCATTCTGCCACCAGACTTCCTCTGGCTTCTCATGACTGCTCAGGAAAGCGATAACGATGCTCTAGCGTTACCAATTCAGGGGAAAGATGATTATACGCAGCCTTGTTTGGCTGTTGATGACTTATCATAAAACACCTGAAAGGGACAGTTCGAGAGCTATGGTCAGTACTATTAAGATACTATATGGGAAGAAACAACTGTGTATCATGTCCTTTTGGAGGAGAAGGGAACAAAAAAATCTTAGCAGGTAGAGATAGATAGGAATTAGTGTATTTTAATTGCCTTAAAAATAATTAGGTGCAGACTAGAGAGGATATATGGAGTAGAGATGTTTGTTTTCATTCGTGTGGTCTTCTGGATCTGCATGTGAGAACATGAGGGGCTATGGTCGCGGTATGCAGTGACTCAGCAAACACAAAGCCTCTCCAGAAAACAAGTGCAGACCTCTCGGGCCACATTCCTGTACCTCATCCGTGGGACCATCCTTGTCACTTCAAGGCTGAATCTAAAGATATTACCAAACTAAAGGGCCCTCTTCTTTTCCTACTCAAACAACGTTTTTCACATTGCAGAGACAGTAAAAGACAAATTCCTAAGCACCGGATATCTTAAAGCACTACAATTCCCAGACCTCTCTACAAAGCTTGGTAACAGGCTGAATTCAAGATTTTACATAATAGTACTAGTTTCAAAGTAGAATATTTTTGTACTTCTGCCTACTGCACAGCTGAGATTACGATTTCTGCCTTTGTATTCACATCACAAATATTACATGGATGTAGGGCACTCTTCCTTCGGCCCATCAGCCTCATGTAAATCATTAATTTGATCACGGCATCTCTCAGCTAAAAAGGAAAGAATATGAATAATGAAAATAGATAATAAGTTTTGACTTTAAATTACTTCAGTAATTCTAAATACTCATTCTAGTTTCCGAGAACTGTAGACTAGTATTAACATACATCTATAAAATCTATGATTTTTAGAAATTTTTCACGGAAGAGAAAGATTTATAACGCAGATGTGAGCCATGCATAGAATAAATGCTAGGCAGACTTCTCCTTCCATAACTTTAACAATGCAGCTCCGTGTTGAAACACGAAATGTCTGCTGTACACACACCATCATGAACAGTCTATGCTTCCTACCAAATTAACTGATTATTTTGACACATTTTTCTGGTTAATAACACACACTGCTACCTGGACAACGAAGAGGATGTGGAATCAGCACCTCCAGAGGAGCACTAACAAATGAAAGCTATTGTTCATTCTGGTAATAAAGAGATGCACAAACATCGGGGATGTTAGCAGCAACAACAAGGGTCAGTGACAATCCTGGAATAAGAACAAAAATTAAGAACAGTTAAATAGCTTCTACAGTTTGTTAAATCATTAAAAGTGATCAGAGCACTGAACAGAGGCATTCCACAGATTCCCCTTTAATGATCTCCAAGCAGCAAAGTCAAATAGAAGGTAAAAGACTAATATTTTTACTGGGTTTGCACTATGCAGTTTCCACAGAGCTCCAGGCTGAAAAGATGATACAATTACAGCTGTGTCTGTCCCCTGAAGGCTGCTCTCTAGGCTTTTTCTATATATTTTCATTTAAACAGAAAAAGAGACTACTTCCATGAGCTTCAAAAACCCAAGTTGCCTGGTTTCCAATGGATTTCTCTCTCCAAAGGTGAATATTGACTCAAGTAGGCTTCTCATTTCTCCAGTCCTGATGCTGAATGAACAGTGGCTGAAGAGGCACAACCTCAATAGGAGCCTTACTGCTAATGTGACATTTAAGAGGGTCTTTTGCTTGCAGAGCTCTGGTACCTGACAGGGCATGACCTCTGGCTGCATTGACAGGATGTCTCTCCTGGAGGTACAGACCTGTTTTCCTTAATTTATTATTCTTGAGGCTTCTACCATCTGCCAGACCTGACAGAGCACAACCAGCAAGTTCAAAAGTGTAGGGTAGGCACAGATCTCATCTCCATACACACACAAAGCACAGTAATAAGCGTAACTTCCTCAGGAAATCAGACTAAAAATGGCACAATCATGAAAAGCAAAAGGTCTGGGCAAAATCCCATGTTTTTAGAATTGAAGCATAAGTCAATGTCTTGGCTAAATTATTTTTGCCTTCCTATTTTATGCTAGGGGCTAACTATGAAATAGAAAAAAAACCAGGAAATATTAGTAACTTCCCAGTTAGAGTCATGAATAACCAGATGTTGCTCTGGAAGCTCACTATTTTATTAATATGTTTATTTGGAGAGAGTAGATTGGTCACTTAATGGGACACTATCAGCTACCTTCTGGTACAAAACCACATGAAAGATCCGTTTTGGAGAACAGAAAAAGCAATACCTACCAGTCATTTCTTCATAATATTACTCTATAAATGAATGCAGAATCTGCAAGCAGTTAATAATGCCCTGAAGCACTGTGAATAAACATTTGTCTGGTATTAGGAACACACACACCTCCACATATAAATCAAGGTGCCATATGCCATATAGATGAACAAGAGAAGACAAAAAAAATCCCTACCTTGTCCTATATTAGACATTAAGTGCTTCTTTTGATCACAAAATAACTCATAAAACCTATCAAAAAGCTAGCACTTCTCTCTCTGTCAGATAAAAGACATTTCACTGTAATTAAACTTCTGTCCAACTTTCCAGAAGATTAGGGGAAGAAGCCTGACAGGCTCTATTTATATTTGTGACTGACACTCCTTGGGACATCCAAGGAAAAAAGAAGATGGGCGATAGATTTACAGCACTTCTGAGCTAACGGCACTTATGGAGATGGACGGTTCTGAGCTTATCATCACTCATTCATTGTTTTTTTTTATTTAAAAAAAATCCCTGCTGCCCAACTCAAAAACATTTTCTGTTCAGCTTCCAATCTGAGTTCCCCAGCCTTGCGTGGTTTAGCTTTTTATTTCATTTGTAAGCAACAAGACATACAGCAGGTTGTCTGAGTAAATAAGCTTTACATGATTTATATGAATAAAGGTGGTAAACAACTACGTCTCTTAGCAGAACTCTGTGAGCACTTGGAAGATATTTTTGCAAACATATTCAATGTCTCCTTTTTCTCATATGAAATTATATGTCAAAACACATGGCTGGTTTTCTGATGTGAGGTGATGGGAAGAAGCCATCAGATCCCAACACCAGAACCAAAGATTTACTCCTCGTCCTTTTCTCTGTGTCCTTCATCCTGCTCAGTACTAAAACTTCACCTCCATGTTTCCTTCTATTTGACTTCCTGCAAGATACCTCAATGGTCCAAAGTCAATATTCCACTTCGACAACAAGACTAGAAGTAGAAAAGAAATTATCACTTTGAGAAGGACCGCAAGTAACCAATAATGTACATTTTCATAGCTGTCTTTCAGAACTGAAGCAAAGATCAAACTGTAAGCAGCGTCATTCCTTCGTGTTTAGCCATCTTGGAGAACAACACTGATGAGAAGGGAAGTTTCCCCTACATTTCAAATTCTAGAATGCTTTGCCAGGATTGTTTTAGGAAATCTCTCCAGAGACTCCAAATATGCGGCTTTTCTCACTTTAAAAAAAATAGCTTATCTACTACATCATTTTTCCATAAGAGAAAAGCTACTTGGCCAACTTTCCACATTACACGGTACAACTATCCACTCTTCCTGAAAAAGTCCATTCCAATGTACCACACCTACAGCATTCATGCTCTGGGGGGGGAAATCATGCTCCAACTAATGATGGCTGCACAGTTAAACTGACCCGCTAATTAAACACCTTTGTTTCATTACCTTTTCCTAAAAAGCAGAGCAGGTACACTTCATGCCATTAAAGTGGTCCTACACAATCCTCTTTTCAGCTTTTAAACCTCTGGATTATTATCTTTGTTGTGCAGTTATCGAGCTCTACAACACTTCCTGCTGTTGCAGCTGAAAGTATAATTTACTCTATTTACACAACTTGTAACAACACGCTCCAAACCAGCAGTGAGGTTCCATCACACGCTATTAATGGCACTTTCTGCTACATTACTCAGTGATCCTGAAGCTGTGAAGGGGAGAAGTGAGTTGCTGTATATGTGTTCAGTGCAAGTGTGACCTCTCCTGCACCACAGGAAGGTTTTCCTTCCTTGCAAAAATAGCAAGCTCCAAAGGAGCCCACACTACTCAAACATGTAAACAAGCACAGTTAAAAGAAATTGATTTAAACCCACTGTTCAGGAAACTTGGTCCTGTGGTTCTATGGCTAAAAGCATCCAATCTGTATGATACAGCAAATACGATATGCATCATCATTTGAGCTCTGGGAAGCCTTGAGACACTGGCAATTGCACAGGTTTCCCAAAACACAGCCTGCACTTTGCATCCCCAGGCCAGAAGCAGGGGGAAGATCAAGTCAAAGGCTGATTTGTAATGATGCAGCCTTATTGTGGTGTGATGACCTCTACTGCCTTTTTTACTAACAGAAACACTGGCTCTACAAAATACACAGTAATAAATGGAAAGCAGTTCACTTCTGGAAGAGTGAGACAAAATAAATTTACTCTGCTTAGTGAGGCCATATGCCAGTTGGAAGATGTTGTTACCAGTGTGTTTGTATACCATAACTCTCCATTCCAGATCAACCACAGGACACTGAGAAGCAGTTGAGCTTGATGTGTCTCCAGTTTTACAGAAATGGATGGGACCTTACACAGCAAATTTTTCCCTTGAGATATCTTTTCCATGCCTGGTTTGTTTTCTGAAGTCAAGCCCTGCTCACATCTCGCTGCATTATTAACTAACTCCTGCTTCGCCACCAAGCATCTCCTCTTATCAAAAAGAAACTGAGGGCTATTTGTCAGGTTGGGAGACAAACAGCAGCTAGCAAGTGTCTATCACAGGCACTAAATAATGTAGGAAAGGAGCCATTACTGGAAAGTGATGAACAATAACGTGACTGCAGTGTAAAGACAGAGAAAGAATAATCCGCATGCAAAAACCCCTTCCAGGCACTCTGCTGCCTGTGTTCAGAAGCTCAGCAATGGCCAAAAACACATCACTGTACAAAGACCCAGTGTCAGCCATTTAGGGAAGGGGGTCACATCACCGTCTTCAACACCACACTCAAACCTCTTCTAAACTGTAGTTTGCACTGCAGGCCTGGCTTACTTGTTGCTATCGGTGATTCACCACTTGCCATAAAATTAAATTCAGATGCCAGCTTCTCATGGTGTTTTCTTAAACATTTACCAAATCAATTTTAATGAAGAAAATTAATCAAAGCTTCTTAGGGTAGAAAAAAAACCTTTTGTCTTTGTACTGCACATTACTCTGTACGCACATAGCCACCGACTTTATAAATCCAACCCAGTACTGTCAGTACTGAAGACGTTTCAACTAAGGGCAAACGAATTTGTAGCTTAAAAAAAACAATAGAAAGCTGCATAAGTGCTGAGCTCCATCACTAGAGGGAGTCGTGATCACATATTAAGTTACTGTAATACACAGACCATTCTGAACACAATTATGAAACAAATAAAAGAGTAGACCATCAGTTAAATCTGGACGTCACTCAGGGAAAAGAGAAAATTAGATCTGCTCCCTTAACAAGGTTTTATTTCCAGAGATTCAAGACCTTCTCCAGGGAACTTTCAAATCATCTGTAATGAAAGGTTTTTAAAAATGCATCTTATTGCCTACATTTAAGACAGAATAAGGTATGTAACAGAAGAAATCAGAAATTACCACTTTTGGAAATGACACACAGCATTTCATCAAGAAAATGTGAGAATTTTAATTTAAGCAGCTTTACAGACCATTTCACTTGAAATCAAAAAGTAATCTTAATCATGTTTTTATTTTTAAACTAAATTGGCACAATTACACCCAGCATGAACAGACACTACCAAAAGGCTGCATTTCCAACAAATGGCCCCTTGGCCATTAATAAATCTAGAAAAAGCATTTCTCTGACAGGCTGTGAGAAGCAGCCTGGAAAAAAAAAAATCAATACCTTAAACATTACCACCACTCTTTTATTTGATCATTTGGTCAGCTGTGGGGTTGAGGGTTTGCTTAGTTTATTTTTAATATATGAAATGTCTTTCTTATATTGGTGAGAATTTTTTCCGCCCTTTAAATTTCTTAGCAAAAACCACAAAACAAATTGGACGGCTGCGCTCCTGGGAATTTACACTTGGCTAACAATTTCACAACTGACTAAATAGTTTCCTTAACAGCAGCAACACACACGAAGCTTTTAAAGCCCAGCTTGAATCCTGTCCATCATTACTCAGGCAGAGCCCACAACATGCTCATCACTTGAACCAAAATCTACCACGTATCTCAGGAGACACACGAGCAAATGCAGCCCAAGACAAACTACGAGTGCTTGGCCAGTGCTCAGTTACACAGTATCTGACTCCTTCACATTCAACATGCTTACACCCAAGGTTGAAATTCTTCACACTTCTGTTGCTTAGACAAGTCAGCAAACATCTTGGCAAGGCAAGAACAGACAACAGGTTCCTAACGTGAGGAAATAAAACAGTTTGGGAAGCAAGAATATGTGCACTGATGACAAACGCTTTCTGGCACGCTATGGAGCTGTGTTATGTGTAACTAATGCAGTCTGGAAAGTTGAGCAGACAAATTCATTCCCCTATTAGATATTCACTCCAACACCAGTGCAAAGCCTTAAACACCCTCTAGTTTCTCACTCTGAACACACTGCTCCTCCCAAAGTCCAGCAGTGCTTTGCCACCAAAACCACAAACTTACTTTTCTACCACCATCTATACAAAGCGGTCCTAGAAGTAGTCAAATCCCAGTCCTCAGGGCTCTTACTCCCTTTCCCATACACAGATGGCTACTTTGCACATTCCCTTTCCAGACTGAATGGTCTGGGAAAGCAGCTCACTTCCCCTTGCAAACACTTCAGTTCATAAAACAACGCTGGATAAACTCTTCACTGCATCCACCCACAGTTCTTCATCTTTTTCTTCCTGCAAGGAGTTAAGTAAGCAAAAACCTCTTCATCAACATGGGAAAGAACAGAAGATAGCATAGGAGGCTCCACAGAACAGGAAGGAGATCTGAAGAGCCGTTCTCTCAGTTTGCAGTCCTTGTTTTCTTTCTACGTGCTCCAATATAGCAGTGTCTTGCTACCGGCATCCACAATTGGTATCACTCACCTGTTTGTGATGTTGGAGTTCTGCTCTTTCAGCACAAGCTCCCTTTGCTGCAGGGCCACAATTTGCCTTGAGAGATCATCAGGTGTCCTACACAATTAAAACAAAACAGAAACTTTTAACAAACCATGGGTTGAAAAACTGTGTTCCCTACATAACCATAAAAAAGTCTCACCAAAAACATACAAGGCAATTTCACCAGGCCAAAGTTGCTGCAGTCCCTTAGAACACCACAGGATTGCATCCTGGTCAGCTTACAGGAAACCTGCTTTATTACAGTCATTGCTGTAATCACCATCCAAGTCGCAGCATCTCACCACTGTTGACTTTAACCCATAAACCAACTCCAAAGCCGTAGAGTCAGCAAGGCCAAATTCTTCAAAGCAAGCAGCCTGCATGAACATTGATACAGGTGAACATAAAACTTAACACTTGAACACACACACACCTCTTTTTCTTTTAACTTACATAAGAATAGGTATTCACAACCTCCTCCCCATCCCAGTGCTCGGCACAGCTACACAGGGATGAGCACACCCGGCGTTCCTCTAATCGCTGCTCAACCACAGAGTCTCAGTGGAGCACAAACACAGGATTAGTACCAAGAGGGTAAGAAAAGGAGGAAGTAAATGTACATATGAACTGTTCAGTTCAACAACTCTGGCTACTGCCGAGTACTCTGAGAGTGCAGAGGTTCAGCTACATCATGGGTGACTCAAACCAGTGTTCCCACACAATTACCAATGCACTGACTCCAGAGCCATGGAGAGAAAAAAAAATAAAAATAAATCCATCAGATCACAGTTCAGATACTGCTCTGATAACCCTTTCTTGTCAAAGAGATCAAAGATTTCTACAGGAGTGCTAGTAGCAGCTCTGAAGTTGTCAAAAATAGGTTTCTTTTTTCATCAAATCCAATAACAAGTTCTTAAAGATAGTGGAATGGGATCAAGATAACTCTAGGCTGGCAGTCCTAGAAACCACTATCCCACATCAACAGTCTCTGCAGGAGATAACCGTTCCTTTCAGAGACCGCTCTTTAAATCATGAGTGCAAGAGATTCAACTCTAAATGCAGGCAATTTATGAAAAAATACCAAAAAAAATTCTCTTGAGCCACCGTTAAGGGTTTTCCATCCCAAAACAGAAGCGTCTATATCACAGGAAGTAAAGCTGGAAAGGGCATCACAGTGTGCACTGGGTACATCCTTTTGCTACACCAAGATGCATCACCCTCAAAGGGGAAGAGTGACCCAAAATTGAAAGGGATTTTTCATAAGGAGCCACTGGGAAGCTGGTTTTACAGAAGTGAGATCTGTACAAACACATTCTGCCATGTTCCCCAAGATGCAAGTTGAGGCTTCACTGCAGCTGGCAGATTAAACTAAGACTGGTCAGATTTTACGTTATTCAAATACAGCCCTGGAATGAGGCTCCTGCCACTCCAAAAACTGAAGAGGTAGGAGACTGAATAGTAACTGAATAGGAGACATGCCTCTAGCTTGACCATTGGGATTCTAACTGAATCGAGGACTAAAGAAGCCGTTTCTCTGATGATGCCACTTCCAGACAACTGTTCCCATAGAGAAAAGGCATCACTTTTCCTCTTTAATCATCTGTCACTTCCAGCCAAGTGAAAATCGGTTAAACCCCGAGCTGATGCACACAGTCAGGATTCAGCTCTGGCAATTGCAATTCAAAGGTTTCTGCTTTTTGCTTCCAGAATTGCACACTTGTAGGCTTCCTCGGCAGAAAGTTTTGAAGCCTCTAATACCACTTGTGTTACATGCAAGTCTTAACAGTCGATACATAATAAAACAGATGGACTGGAGAACTGAATTCAACCCAGTCTGATGCAAGCCACATCTCCCCATAACCCAAGAGCACAGGAAAAACAACACTGGTTTCTTGGAAACACAGCTCTAAAGAGCTCAAATCTAACACTGCTCTAAGGTAGTTTTCCAAGTTGGAGGACTTGAGATTCTTCTGCTGATACGTAAGTGGAGAACTAAATGATAACATACACCAGAAAGTAGAAGACAGTTGGTTTTGCATGCTCCACAATGTCTGCACGGGGAAAAAATAACAGAAAAAAACCTACAAGAGAAGCCTATAAAGCTACAATCTGATTTCAGCAGGGGTTCACTAGCTCCTATCTGCAGGAAGCAGACCTCTGACTCAGATTTTTTTTCCATGTATTAAGGAAGTAGGTGTTCTCTTTCCACAGTAGTTTCTAACTAGAAATCTAGAGATAAGGTCAGCATAAAGGCAAATTTGTGTTAGTGCTGACAAGAGTAAAAAAAATTACAAATTATGTTTCCCTTCCCACTTCATCATCTTTCACCTACTGGAGTCACCAGAAGCTAAAAATCAGAAAATACCAGACAGAAATGGACTGGATACGCTTATTCTGTTTGGCAAAAAGAAGCTGTAAGCAGACACAGTGATTTCAACATGGACAATCTTTGTAAAAGTTAATGCTAAGTCAACAAGGGTCCGAAAAATGCAGTTCTAAGCCTCTCATCATACACCCAAATATAACAGATTTATCACAAGGATAGTTAGTAGCAGGCATTTCTCTGGCCACGTTGAGTGCCAACCCCCAACACCAGTGTTTGGTCCCAGTATCAATGAAATAATTCCACAGATTTTTAAATGGGCAAAGGGAGTATATTTGCCTTGATTTTTTTCTCATTTTCTCAGAAATTCATACCATGATGTATTAGGACTGAGAAAGAGAACTGAAATTAATCCAGTAGTAAAATGAGACAGGATTACAAAGCCACAGATTTCTAGTAATGACAGCTACTGACGGATTTCCAACAAAAAACAATCCTCCTCATCTGGTCAGCAATTCAAACCAACGATCAGCTTCCAATCCCAGTTTCAGCAGTTGGCAGCTTTAGGTTTACACTTAGTTCTGGAGGATGATCTATTGCCATTAGATACTGTTTGTTGGTTTTTTTTAAGTGGAGTGGCATAGATATATATAACAGAAAATAAAGTCAATGGGTATTAACGCCCTCTAAAGAAGAGTTTGCTTTCTGTAAAACTAAATCATGTCAGGTGGTAAGAGACAAAGGTGCCCCTTGCATGCATTCTGCTGCCAAACACCTTTATTGAGAGATTTCAAAGCCCGTTTTCTGAGGTCTACATCCCATCGTGATCACACACCAGTTGGCAAAAGCCTAATTTACACAGTTCCAAGTAGAGGAATGATGCTGCACGCACATGAAATTAAATCAGAAAAGCTTTCAATCTGAAGAGATTTGGACAACTCCCAAAGCACTGTAAATACCAACCAGGCCTCATTGCTGGAAAGAGCCCTCTCATTTCACAAGATTCTGAAAACAATGCTGCATAAAGAGAGAAATTTGTTGGCATCACAGCACTCATGTAATGTGTTCTGACCTCGAGAGCCTTTGCTGGATGGGCAATGTTTGTATGGCATTTGTGCTAAGCTCTGTCCGTTCTCTTAAGAGCTGCTACCAAAAGCAGTATTAGAAAGCCAAGAAGTCTGCTTTAAGAGAACCTGACAATATTGCTTACCAATACAGCTCCTTGAGGGAAGTTTGAAACTCTGTCCTCACATTAGCAAAACCAGAACTCCCTTTCTGAAAGACGCTATTTTGTGCACTCTGTTTGCCCGGCAAACCTACAGCTTCCTTCCCCATGCAACGACGGGGACCGTGGAACCATGAAAAATACACAGCTAGTTTGCATCAGCCATGCAAAATCCTATAAATTAAACACACACATTTAGCGGTATGATTCAAGAGCAGCGCGTTATTAAAACTGAATCATACGCTACATAACTATAAAAAGATAACATGAAGAGCAAGTGACAAAGTGCTTCCAAAATGCAGGGGCAGATTAAATCCCTGACTTCAGTTCCTCTCTCCTGGGTAAGACTCAAGGAGCCAAAAGGCTGACTGTTCTTCCTCTGTCCCACCATCCCATCCCGAGACCACATTTCCTTCTGCAATAACATTTAAGCAAAAATCAGTAAAAAACAAACCAAACAGGAGAATTTAAACCTAATTTGGAAATGAGATTTTTTTGGCCCGTAGTGACTTAGTCCACCATAGCTTAGCAGCACAGTAAGGCAGGAGGAGAGGGACAAAACTGCTGCTCTTCGACTTCCTTTGAAGTACAAATTTGAAAAAGGAGCAATTTAAGAATGATAAAAACCTAAAACTGTGAAACAAGTGAAAAATTAACTTAGTGGGATGCCCATCCAAGTCACTCCATGACTTTCAAGGACCCACTGGCACACTTTTTAAACTTTCACAACAAGGAAAATGGTTTATGCAATTTTGCATGGGTTTCTGTGGGGTTTTTTAATGCACACAACTGACTTTTCGCTAGAAAGTTCTGTTGAACTGTCTGAAGTTAAGGACCTATTACCATTTCAGTATAAACTGTGACAGTTACACACTGAGAATTAGCTGTTGAAGTAACGTTAAACTAAGACTCAGTAAACAGATTAAAATGCTAAAGCAAAAATTGGAATTTTTTTAATTTATAATTTATTGGAACGTCAACTTCTTCTTGCTTCTATAAAATGTTTCAAAACTCACAGCAAAGGAAGAGGTTTGATTGTAGCAAGGCAGCTGACATTAAATTTTAACTATGGAGGTGCAAGACAAAAGTACAACTAAATAGAAAAACAGGCACAGTCAACTCTGTTTGAAGGACTAAGTTCTTCACGACTCTTTCTTTAAATTACATTTGTTTGAAACTACCAAACTAACAACACACTACACTAAATTACGCAGAATTACTTATTTTTGGAAGTTGAAGTAACGTTTCTCTCCACAGTTTTAACTCAGTATGAATATACAATGACACAGATTTGGTCGCCTCAACCAAGTCATATTAAATTGAAATGGAACATTCCCAGATTTTTGGCACAGCATTTCAGGTGGATCCAGAAACTGTTTTACACTTGAGTATAATTAACTGATAAAGGCCAGGGACAGAAGTCTTTCCCAAGTGTTTAAGAGAATCAGGCACAGAAAGGGAAGCACATGTGCTTCTTTCTCTTCAATTAAAACTATCAGTGTTTTTCAGGTTTTTTTGTTGGCTTTTAAAGGCAGTCTCCTACATGCATGAAGCCTGGACTTTGTTACTTATCTGTTTCTGTATTATGTATAAGAAACACAAGAAGATTTTTGAATTCTCCTCTCCCCATGAAGGGCCTTTCCCACTTTTCAATGAATCTTCCTATGCAGCAAAACAACAGCATCTGAAGAGCAGACACAGAACGGTAACATGACAACAACAGAAGATCTCTGCAAAGGCATTTTAGTTGTTTTAAATATTTCTGTGTGATTAGAAAGGCTGTGGAATGTCTGTAACAGCCTCTCTGTATGTTTGAAGTGAGTCCCCCAAACATCCTATTTGTTTCTTGGAGCTCTACAACTGTTTTAACTCCTCTATATCTGGTTTACCAGACTCCTGCTTATTTCTTAAACTCCACCAGCAAGTCCAAAAGTGGCTCAGTTCCTGTGCTGAATTGCCCTTTAATAAAGTACAGCAAATAATAATAACAACAGCACATACACACTTCTCAAGATACGGCAACACAGAGTCCTTAAGTTTAATTTAATAACATTGCTACCAAGATCTGGTGTCCAGGCCTGGAAGTTCTGCAAGTTCAGTTTGACAACAGCACTTTATTCTCTTGCCAAAAAGCCCCTTCAAGCTCCAGTCCAGGTGGTGACACTTATTTGTTAAGGCCTTCATGCCTACCTCCTCTCTCTCCACTGCTGACTATGTTAACTAAACCGTACGGTAAGGAATCTGCTACACTCATTTCTCACAAAAACAAAGTCTCAAAATTTCCTAGGCACTTAGGACACATTCAATATTTTGTAACACTGTGATTAAAATGTTTTGAAGAGCACTTACTTCATTCATCCAAATGAAGGTGCTAAGAGCTGTCAAAAAAGTAATAATAACGTATACCTTCCACTGTTTCTCCAATAAATTGCGTGCTTAACAATTTGTGTATGAAGTGAACAGAGGAAATCTGAAGTGTAAACTGAAAGCAATCTCAGCTTGTGAGGCTCCCTCCATTTAGGAAAGAAACCTCTTATTTGTGTATAGATCAAATCAACAAATCCAATTGCTCTTCACCAAAGCAAATGTCCCCATTAAGCACTCAAAGTAGAAGAAAAACTTATTTGTAGGAAAGCATTTAAAGTGTTTATAAGTGTCTTGACAATTCTAAAGACAATTGGTATGTCTATTCAAGCAACTGCAAAATTAGCAATTAATCCAATCAAGCCGTAATTTGAAGAGGAGAGGAAAAAAGGGAAGAAAACAATAATAGATTCCAGCCAATAACAGTTTCTTGGGTTTCCATGAAAAGGGTTTTTCCTTTGAAAGTTAATGATATGACATCATACCAACTAATCTTTCAAGTTTCTTTTCCACTTTAAAGATCTATTTAAGAGCTCAACAAGATAAAAATTAACATTACTTTTGAAAAGAATTAATAATTTGGTAGGTATTTCAACATTCCAGTCTTTTTTCTTATCCCTGCCACTGCTCTAACAGCAAGCACAGAACAAACCCCTGAAACTTTGTAAGCACACACACTGCATATTTGAATGTAACCTTACAAATGACAGGCTTTGATAGACCTCAAGGAGCAGGAACATTTTACACAGTAGTATCAAACCTGTTGATCTGGAAGGTAAGATAAAAATAATCAGCTTTTTCTGGTTTGAGTTCTGGGTGAAGATCAGGTCATCCCATACCGAATCATATGGTGTGCAGTTTAGAGCTTTGAGCGGTCATGGTTAAACAAAAGCAATTTTCTCTGGTTTGACTAAAAACAATGCTAGAGCACATGGCTGAGGCCTTTCCAAAAGGAGACCAGCTCACACAAATCCTCATTGCTGACTCCCAGGCTTTTCTCCTCCAGGTGCAATTCAGCGAGAGCAGTGGAGCAAATCTCATTGCCTGCTGCCACTGAAGCGGCAGTCGCTGGCTTTGCTTGGTTCATTTTCTGCCACAAGGTCTGGATCAGGTTGCTCAAATTCCCGCTTTCAACGTGAAACTGTGAACTGCCTCAGCTGCCTTCTCATCAAAACATATCCTGAAGCTCTCATCGAGCTCACAGTGCTGCACTATGAGCCAGGTAAATCAGCCATATGGAAAAAGCAATAAGAGTGAGAGACACATGAACTGTCAGTCTGGCTCCCAAAAACTGGTGAGAACTCAGGCTATGTCACAAGAGATCCACCATCATGTCATCAGTTCGGTTTTTGGGGTGGATGAGTAATTGTATGCTCTCTCTCAAAGATTTGTTTTAGTACTGTCAAGACTAGACTTTTAATAAAATCAAAACTAACCTATGCTTTAAACAGAAAAAAGATGCACCAGCCCAGAGAAAGTACGTAAGTAGCAAGGGACACAGAGTTAACTAGAAAAATACAATAACCTATACTGAGCACATACTAATGGCAAGTACATCCCCACACAAGCTCAGTCTGCACTGCTGCTAACCCACACGGATGTCCTTCAGCTGCTCTGCTGTTTCTCATTACAGCACCAGCCTGACCACTTGGTGTGACTGAAGCAAAACTTGCTGTGCTCTCCACTCTCCTCTGCTGCCATTCTTCAGGCTTTCTGGCACAAAAGCTAATAATTTGTAGCATAAATAATGCATAAAAAGAATGTATTGACTCAAACTCTTACTTATGCTTGACATTTTTAAAACAATCAAAGCGTGCTTCGCCATGCCCTGTTCTCGACTCTCAGACAAAACCAAAAAAACCCAATCTTTTTGGTATTATGATACAGCTGAAATCAGTTCCTTCTTGCAGAATGCACTGCTATGCCTTATCCCAAAGTGTGGGGGGGGGGCGGAATGGGGGAAGATAGCCCAGATATTTCAATCACGCTGTAACACAAAAAAATTTTCATTTGGCTTACACTCAGTTACACAAAATAAAACTGTTTATAAAGGCAATAATAAGTGATCTAATATACAACTCAAGAAACATGGAGCATATCTGCAAAGCTATTAAATATTCTGTATGCTATGTTTCTCCAATATGAGAAAACAAACAGGTGTTAAGGTCTTCCCTTCTTCCTGTCTTAGGTTATCCAGGAAGCACAGCAAACCTACTGTACTTACTAATCCACAAGAACCAGTGTCTGAAATGCTTTCAAACCACTCTTTGGTTTGATGCAGGGAAAATCCTTGGTATCCAGCAACAGGGACTCCCTACAGCGGCAGCATTCTCCAGCTCAGTCAGCGGCACCGTATTCCCCATCCCACTCTTCTGTTTTGGCTGGATCTCAACACTGCTCCACCTCTTATTAAAAAAAACAAGAGCCCTACACATGAAGGAGAGCAATCCTTAAGCACCTTGAGCATTTATTCACAATCAGTTTGAAATTCTAAACCAATTACAGCCCTGTACAGCCCTGGGTAACAGTTCTTAAACTTTTCCAAAATAATCCCACTGATTTGAGATCAAATAAGAGAATAAAAAACAAACCAAACTTCTAAAGCACCTTTTAGCTATTTACCAGTATTAGCACAGCAGTAGTGAAGTTGGAAGTGATCATAAAGGATTTTCAAAAATGGCTGTTGCTGCTCACATGCTAGACCAGATATCAGCACGATCTTCACAATTACAGAAGCAAATGGGGTTTTTCTCAATTGGCAATTTAATTTAGTGAATGTAATTACATATTAATGATGATGATGAAAGGAAATTATTGTGGCACAGAATTTCGTACCTACAGCCCTTAAGATTTCAAACACGAAATGTAAACTCATTTTAAAAAGTAATGTTTCATTTTACTGCAGCAGCAGCAAAAGCCATTTTGAATCTTTTACCCCATCATGAACTTAATTTGAGGGGGGGTGGGAAACAGCTAAAAGGAAAAATATTGCCATGAAATGAATAAAATCACTTATTTGAGGGAGTCATAGCTAAGGTAGTTTTTCCTACAGTTTCCATTTGTCAATGGAGATGGAACAATCACCGTGCCAATTCAGAGCTGGGCAGAGGGGACAGCGTGAACTGCTTTAGCGTGAACTACTTTCTGAGAAAAATTAAGGCTTCACAAGGGAGTTGGGGAGGGAGGAGTAAATCAAACTAATCTAAAGAACAGAATCACAGCAGGATACCAATTATTTATTCCAATCACATGGGCATCCTAAGATTTTCAAGTTATCTGGATAACTGTAAGTAATGGTAGGTAAAAAAATTAGTATGTGAAAACCACAGGCTGACATACAAAGATATGCTCACTGGAAAAAGTCTGAGTAGACAGATGATGTATCTTTGAAAGATCTATCATTCAACAGGGGATCATTAGAAACCCCGAGAACTATTTCAGGCCAATTACTGGGATTACACGAAGCTGGGAAAGTGTCCTGACAGCCAAAATAAAGGTAATAAATGAAACTTCTAAATTTCACATCAATAAATGAAAGCGAGTTCAGAAACTTGCTCCTCACTAAGCTGAGGGCCCGCAGGGGTGGCTGGTGATCACAGCAGGATCTCAAGTAGAAGACTTAACTCCTTAGCTTTCAATTTAGTCAAGAATGTTCATGCAAATAAACAGAGTTAGTAACCCTGACATAATGTTACTGAACCTCTGCCAGTTCCATTCTGCTAAGTCACTTCCACAACATCTAAAGGCACTCAGACCAGCCTAGGAATCACACAGCAGCAGCTGCTTTTCACAGAAGGGGAAAAAACCAAACCAAAACAACACAACTCCCATGTATCCAACAGACCCTTCTGGCATAACTTCTACCCACACGGAAATTACTACCACAGAGACACCATTTGTACAGAAAACCAGGGCTTCTGTCTGATAAGAACGGGAGTTAACACCGTAACCAAGACGTATACACACTGACAATGTGTATATTTGACTATTTTACAAATTTCACTAAATCGATAGTCTTGTTCTTTTGACACCTCTCTGAGATAATCCTTGCAGAATATTAATTCACCTGAATCCTTGTATTGTTTTCAACGTTGTTATTGATCACATTGTTTTCACAGACTCTTATCAGCTGAAAATATTAGCCAGGGGTAACACAAAATCCCTAATCTTGAGCAAGAAGAAGTACTATTAATGACTGCCTACAGGTCCTTGTGAGAGTCTAGACCATATTTTCAGCTACTTTTATATAAAGTGATTTGACATCCCATATATTATTCTTATTTACTTCTGATTACAATCACATACCTCTTCAATCTCACAAAAAAATGGCCACTTTAAACTGCAACTTTGAAACTACAGTAAAAGTTATTTTAACTGTTCTTTTTTCATATCATCCAATACCATCAGTCATGGGTAAATTTATGATGACAATTTTAGAAAGAATGAAAAAACCACTGCTTATATGTTTAGCTGGAATACTAAGTTATTCTTTCAGTCAGAAAATTGAAGTTAAACCTGTTGATTAATTAAAAACTATCCAAACTCAAGATTATTTCAAAGCTTTTCACAGCAGATGTCTCACCTCTGGCAGAAGCAGAAAGTGAAACATCCTATTTTCAGCAAATGTAGGAGGTTAAAAACTTTACTGAAGTACAGATAACACACGGCTGATAATTGTATTTATCATGACAATCAATAGTGGAACAAATAACGTAGAAAATGCCTAAGGAAACTGCGCTGTCAGGAGCGGCATATTCCTACAAGTTCTTTGTATTAAGGTGGCACAAAAGCATCAGCTGCCACTGAGGCTCCATTCCTGGTGGATACATCGAGTGCGCAATACCCTTGGGGTAAGGCCAGATTTCTCTAGAAACCAGACCAAAGCAGGGCCTTAATTTTAGAACGTAACGCACAAAGACTTTAAGCAATCTGACTGGGGACACCCAAAAAACTCTGCAATTAACTGCAATGTCAGAAAATTTAATCCCATAGTGATTTAAAGGATGACTGAAGCTATGAACCATATAAGTTGTACCCTAAATCTTTTTAGCCTGTAAAGCAGTCAAGTATCCATATGCAACACTATTTTTGAGTGCCATACTATAAGTTAATTCTAAAATATGGGTTTAAATCCTAGCTTTTTGCTTAGTCTAGCCTAACATTTAGCTAGCACATCAGTTCCTGGTTTGAACAAATCCACACGCACATGAGCTCACTGTCTGCAGCCCCCCACCATCTGTCCTGGGCTCCCCACTTAATGAAGCACATTTCTCACTCAGCTGTCCACAAGCTGGCAAGCGAGCGTAACTCCAGGAAAACGAATTACACACGTCCCCAGACACATGTAAATAAAACGAAGACATTTCAGATTTACAGCGCTGCCTTCAAACCCGCTCCCCCAGCTCAGGGAGGATTAAAAAGGACTTCAAAGAAGCCCGAGTTCCAATTAAAACACTGTGACCACCCTGGGGACGCAAAAATATTCCTCTGATTAGTGAGATGCGCTCTTTGAACTGTTTAGATAAAAAAAAGCTTTCATAACTTTAAACAAATGCAGTAATTCTCTCTCATACTTTATTTTTTCCAAAAGTTTCTAACAATTTAATATTCAAAGTGAAGGACAAATAGCATTTCAGACAGAAAGTTTTATGGAAGCCCATTAACACATCAGCTCTAGGCAACCACTAACAAGCAGGAGCCGTACCCAGACCTAACCATCGCAGTCCCAGTACAAACCAGATGACGCAAGCCGTTACAAGAACCCAAAAAGTGTCATTGTTGCTACAGTGGTGCTGGCAGCCCAGTATTACAGAAATAAGGTATAAAACCCAATCTCATCAGCTCTCAGAACCATTGAAGGGCAGAGCACATCAATGCCACCTCATTTTGAAATTCTACTTTCTTTCCTTAGCATCCAAATCTCCCAAACCGCACATATGAAGTGTCTCATATCCAAGTCCTTCAACACACCGTGTCAATAAAACAGCTGCCCTCAGCCTTGGCAATAAGCACAGATATGAATAAAAAAAGCTCCTCCTATGCTTCCCACAAAAAGAAAAGAAGGAAAAAAACCAAACAACTTACACCACCCCCTCAGTGTTTCATTCCTAAAACGAGAGTTGGGTTACATAGTCCAAAAGTTTTAACATCAAGAATGATGACCATTAAGAACCAATGCAGGGAAAATAAGTGAGTCTTAGAGCACGCCAAAGCAGTCAGAGCTAAGTGGATATAATAAACCTGCCTGTGAAAGCCAAACCCCAATCACCATCATCCAGAAATAATGAATAATTCATGTCAGAAGGAAACAGAAGCAGACTTTAAGACTTGTTCACAGAAAGTGGAACTGCTATAGCGTAATCGCATTAAAGACGTAAACAGGGGCATTTCAGCAATGACTGTGCTCCTGGTGCCAGCTCGTTCTCAATCCCCAGTACCTCAGCTCAGCTGCCTGCATCGAGCACAGGGCTCGGAGCAGCCAAAAGCAATTATGGCTTCCCTGTGTCTGCCACGGGGTCCTGTGAGTGGGATTAAGACAAGGACTGGACTGGTGTCACAACCACTTTGACACCGTCTTGGCTTGCTTCTAGCATCAAGTTGTAGGCACTTCCAATGCCTGAAGCTACCAGGGGACGCACTAATAAAATTAGATGAACAACAGTCTCTAAAATTTGAAATGTATTCACAGAGGAGAAAGAGCTCCTATTTTCTCCATTGAAAGAAACAAACATCCCTGTTTCACAACACTTTTCCATCCTTCCTTGTAGGCACGTTTCTCTTCAAGATCTTACTTATCCCACTCTACAATACAGCGTACAGGACTACCCACAACCAGTGACTTTTTCTTTGTTGAACAGACGGCACAGAACCAAGCAGACAACAATAAAGAGGTAAAACCATCCTTCTAGAAGTCTGCACAACGTCTGCCCCACAGAAGATCTCCAGGATCTGCAGCTTCCCGATTCTGCTTACTGCTGGTGTGACTGGTCTGTACAACAGATCCATACTTGAGGAAAGGTTTATCAGATATTCCTGACTTCTCAGATTCCACTTGAGCTCGATTGGGAAGATACTGCAGAGCACTTACAACCTCAGTGTAAATGGGAGTCCTGTTTAAACAGTAAGTGTTACATAGCTCTGATGCTAAAGGTGTCTACTTTAGACAATAGTTTCAATGAGCAAGCACAAATGAAAGCTGCAGATGTTAAACCACAAAACAATTTGAAGTTACTGATGTAGAGCTGCCTCAGTTAGCTTCCCTCCTCCTAAGCTTGTCTGAATTCTCAAGTTTTCCTGTTACGTTACCGAGAAAATTTTTAATTTACTTCAACCATTCTGGTTTATCACTTGAGCATTTGCCAGACAGAATCATTCTCCAAGCTCAGCTCAACCCTCCCCCCTCTGCTGATCCACCCTCATACAACTCCCCACTCGAGAAGCATCTCAAATAAACAGTGTCAGACTTACAAATTTCATATAGAACTTGATACCTCCACTATATTTCATACTTAACCTTAACATCAAGTCCAGGATTTCTGAATTGCCAAAACCCCTTTTTTCTACCACATTTACTATAATTTGTTTCACAAGGAAAAAAATCTGCACAAAGCATATGACACAGACAAGACACTTAAAATTTTGCAACTAATGCTTATGCAGTGCAAAGAGCTCTTTGTAAAGCCACATCTTCACGTTCCACCTTTCACACAAGGAGATGAACTTTTCAATCAGTGTGAAAAACACACAGAAAGGTTCAG
>NW_010191949.1:39458-43952 GCF_000695765.1 Mesitornis unicolor
TGCATGTGAAGTAAATACCTCTCTGCACAGGCATCTCGCTGCTTCAAAAAGCTGAAGTCAGGCAAGCAGATACCTCCTCCACTGGTGCTCCTTTTTCAATAAGGGACCACTTCCAAAATCCTGAGGGAACGCGCACAATTACTGTAGCGAGAGATTCAAATGTATCCTACTAAGAAACTTTCTGCTTCAAACCCAGGGAAGTACATAAACAATCACAAATCCCATGTGCCCATTCACCACAGTCTGTAAAACTATCCATTTTTTAACAGGCTTAAAATAAAGCTCAAACATACAGCTCCTCAGAAAGGAGAAACAGGAGCTGCCTATTGATTTTGTATCAGGGCTGCGTCAGAAAAGAAGGGGAAGAACATAATATTTGAAATAAATGTTGCCTCCCCACATCCTCCCTTCAGAAAGCACAAAGGCTTGAAACACGTGAAACCAGCTCAACTGTAGTTACCTCTGAAAGGCCATCAATTACCTAAATTGGGCTGTGTGGCAGAGAGGAATAAAAATGAGACAGGGTCAAACCAGCTCTGGAATTAATCTGAGGGGGGAGAGGGTGTATTTCAAAAGAGGGAGGGGTTTTATTCTCGCCTTCTCTCCTGCTCCCTCACTCTCCAGCAATCGTCATGGCCTAAAGAGACCGCAGAAGAGGATTTCATTAATAAATTTATTTCAACTTTCTTTTCAATGGTGCTAAAAATGTATGCAAATCCATTCATAATTAGGTTTAAAAATTCCATTTCATGGGATAATCAGACTTCAAAAAACTCAATTTTAGTTTTAATCAGATTTTAACAAGGATATTAAGTCCATTTCGTTCAGAAGAGGGAGAAACGGTGAATTTAACACAAAATGTATTCAAGCTTAGCCCTGGGAGATAATTAAATAAAATTAATTTGGCAGGGGTTGTCTGTAAATGGAAACGCTCCAGACAGCAGAGCCCGTTTCTGAAGGAAACAAAGGCAGTTCATTACTGTACAAACAGATACAAAGCTCATTGTTCCGACAGAAGGGAACTGCAGCTCTTCCACAACAGCAAGACAACCTGGGCCTCAAGCTGCCCCTGACAACCACAGCAGTTTGGGGAGGAGGAGGCAGTTATTTCCTCCTCATCTCAGGTAAGTCTCTGACACTCCTCTAGCAACACAGGGAGGGAAAATGCAGGGGACAACATACACACACCTAACGATTCCAAATTACCAAGCACAAAACACAGGTAAGAAGCAACCCAGTGAGGGAGAGGTCCTCAAAACTGAGAAAACCCACGTGCAATTTGAGGCCATCAGCAAGATCCTCAACAGATGCAACTCCATCAAATTCCATGCAGTTGTTTAGTCCCTACACCCCAGATTTGAATCCCAACTTAATACCAAAAGCATCCCATTGCTCCTGAGAAAAGCCATGGACTGATACAGATGCTAAAACTTTGGTAACTCTCCTGACGTTTCAATTTTGAAGGGATTAATATTTCTTTTATAGCCCTTACAACCTTAGACAGATTTGGCTGACACTAACCACTAACATTGTATGGTACTGGAGATTGTCCATCCAAGTCACTTCTGGCAAATACTTAACCAATGTACATCATGAAAACATAAAACAGGATGGCTGACTCTAAAGCAAAGGTAAGGGTTTAATTTGACCCCCCAAACTTTTCCCCAATATAGGACACTTAAGACGAGGGTGGGCAGGATGCAGGACCACCTTGTCTGGATCATGCTTTTGCCATGAAAGCTTGGACCAGATGATCTTTGAGGTGCCTTCCAACCTGGTATCCTATGATTGTATAGAACTCTACTGACGTGGACACACCATGGTTGAAAAAAACAGTACAGGATATGAGCATCAGGCAAATATTTTAGAAAAAAAGCTATTTAAAATACCAAACTACAGTCAAAAGACTGGCATTAAGAAACAGCTATAGAGACAGGAGCACACGCATTTTCCAAGACCTATGTCTGCCCAATTGGAAAAAGAAGAACCAAATTCAGAGCACTTTTTCACTCTTCCTCTCTACCAGCCCTCCAAATACATCAGTTATTACAAAGTGCCAATTGCATCTCCCCTTGCCAGCTACTTGCAGACAGGCGAGCCGAGAGGTGTTCTGTCACCTTGACAAGTGGCCCAGCTATCCAGAAGGCAGATGATGTCTTTGCCAAAGTCACACTGGAAGCCATCAGGCCTAAATGAAAGGCTTGTCATAAAATGGGCTTGATGCCATCAACCTTGGCTGCTAAATTTGCAGAAAACCACCTGAAGCCACAAAGCTTTAACTCTGGGAATACAAAGAGCATACAGTCAGAAATGTTATTTGCAAAGGTACTAGAAAACTGAGTTTAAAAAAAAATCATAACTAGGTTATAAAGCATCATCTTCTGAATTAAGCCAATAGCAGAGATGGGAAGCAACACCAAAAACTATCCAAGCTAATGAACTAATAAACAGGTGACTCCTCTAATTGAGGATACTGAACACATTCTCAATCAAAGCCAGATACCCCATTTCTGCCCTCCTTAGGAATGTTAGTAGGATTTCAAGCCCTCACTGAGCAGCTTCATGTGTATCACAGAAAGAGAATGATTGTCTCATTAAAACAGAAAAGACATTAACTTGGTCAGCAGGGTGTAACTCAGGAAAATCCAGAATTTCATATTTCTTCCTAGCCAAAAGATTGATCATCCTTTCACTACACTGCTCATATCAGTATCTCTGGAAGAGTTTAAACAAGCAATGAGAATTCAAAAGCACTTCCAGCAAGAACAACTTGTGCTAGAAAATGGTTCTTGCAATAGTTGCCCATTACTCCCCACGAATAGTCATAGCAATCCTTAACTTTGCTGACAAGAGAGTTGAGAATAACATAAAGAAAGGGAGTGGGTAAGGACTGAGCCAAAGTGGTACTAGAAAAAGAGAGAAGAGATAGTCAAGATCTCAAGGAAATACGTTTCTAGAAAAGCCATAACTGTACCTACATTGGAAGGTGAGGCTCTCTGACAGATCCTGTTGCTGTTTACAGCAAAAGGGAGTAAAAGTTAAGAGCTGATTCATTGTACAGAGGCTTCTAACACACTGTTGCAAACTGTATCATCCTCTTACAAGAATACCATTCTGCAACAGACACGACTTCATTTCACTGCCAGGTGATGAGCAAAATATGTGCAGAGCACATTTTAGTGCATCAGCAGCCACTAGGAGAAAACAAACCAACAACAACAAAAACCAACACCACCAAAAAAAACCCAACATTTGAAAATATAAGGTTTGCCAAAGCACTCCCTGCATTTTACAGCACAGGCAGGGAAGGAAAGAAGGTTCCCTACAGCTCCACCTCCTCACTGCCTTGGCTGCGTGGAATAGCTGGGCATTTTTATCTTTGTTCTGCTGGAAAGGCCTGTCTCCATTCTCTACAACGCTATTCCAACCCCACAGAAAGCTCTCTGCTGGTGAGAGTTAACAAACTTTGACTCTAAAAGTCTGCTTCATGTCTTCCACATTGCTCTGGATTCTTCCATCTAAACTAGAACACCGCTGTCTCTGACACTGGACCAGAGATGGATTAGTAAATAATCCCATCCAACACGGCAATTGCTGTGCTGCAAGTTATTTTAAAATAACAAACACCACTTACATAATCCCAGCTAGTTCAAGAGAACCTCGAGGCACTTATCACATTAATCTTTTAACTCACTAACATTTCAAGTTCACTATGCCCTTTAAGAAATACTTGAAAATATTGTGCAGTGTTTTTTTCTACGACAAACCAACCACATTTTTTCCTCTCTCCAAACAAAGACATATTCACAAGCATATTTCCTTTAATAACACAGCTTGTGAGGAAAGAGAATATAGCCCAGATAAAGATGGGCTATAGTCAAAAATATTCACTGGCAAAGAGGTCCCTAGGGAAGAAAGACTGAAGCTTAAGAACATGGCTTACATAATAAAATCACAAGGTATTTAAGCTAGTTTGTCGGAGCTAGGAGCATTTTAAAGATGCTTAAAAACTGAAACAATTTAATATTCATCCACTTGCAATCTTCTCCCACCCCATCTTGACGTTGCTCCACTAGCTACCCTAGTAAGTACAATTAAAACTGAAAATTAGACTTTTCATGGCTGATCCGGTACAGAACTCCCCCCTGCACTGATGACAAACCAAAACCAAATGATTAAGGCAGCATCATCCCAGCTACCATCAGAAGTCTGAATCCTTGCTGTAGGCATTGATGAGGTTAAGTGCTACCCAGGAGTGAATCATTTTATAAACGTCATCAAGATAACCTGCATGAAATAGGCTCTGAAAAGCTTCTCAGAAGATACAAATCATATTTTGGCCTTACCCACAAAGTTTTCTTAACAGTTCAGTGCATTTTTCAGCAAACTGCTCATTTCTCAACATGAACGAAGGTCAGCTGCTCCCACGCTTCAGGTCCCTGTCCACAGCTGAGGTTCTGTGTGGGCACAGTCTGCTTTTCTTCACTAAACCTT
>NW_010191949.1:43983-64149 GCF_000695765.1 Mesitornis unicolor
GTGGTTTCCAGAACCCTGGTATTAAACAACGTCTGCAATTCCAAATTAAAAATCACTGCTCCACTCTTCCTATTCTTGAACCCATTCTCTTGCTTACAGATTGGCACCTATGCATTCACAGAAAAGTGGGACTGAAAAGGGTCTTTTGGTTTAGGTCCTATCTGGTTTCTTGCTATTAGGAACTCAAGTTACTTCTTCCACTTAGAGGCAGTAATTGGTGTACTTCTGAGTCCACTGGGAGCTGCATTCACAACTTGGTCTTTCTGAAAGTTCTTCCTTCTAGCTGTATTCATGACAGGGTTACAGCAATTTGATGTAAATGCCAATGCTAGTATTAAGTAGAGATGGTTCTTTTTCTCACTGGTGGGAAAGGAGACCAGTCCTCCCACTCACCAGTGGTTCAGGGGGCTCAGCAACCCATGTCTGCAGTTGGTCCCTACCATCTTCCTCCACAGTGGGTGGCCACAACTCTACGAAGCATCTTCCAGGCCATCTACGGAGGACTTGAACACTTTCACGGTTCAAGGTTTTTCTCCTGATGTATCCTATGTGTGAGAATTAACAGCCCTCCTGTTGTAAATAAGTACTTAGCTCTTCTTTTAGTCCTTTCCACTGCATGTGCCATATTTTACAAAGGAAGTTTTTATTCAGCTCCCAATTCCGTGGAGCCTTGTGTTTTCTTTCACTGAATTTTGTCCCACTTCTTTACTCTAATCCTTAGGGTCACTCAGTTCTGCACATCCAGCTTTTGTGTATTTATGAATCCCCTGAACTTGGCATCATTAGCCAAGTTTTATCAGCACACACCAAATTTTTGCACCAAAACCATTAACAGAATTACTAAATAAAGCAGAGCCTAAGGCTAATCTTTGAGGAATTCTACTTATCCTTGCATTTTCCTTTCAAAAATACTAAACCTATCCCTGCTTAAACAATTCCTTATACACTCTACGATGCTTCTGTTAATGTCCATCTTCTTCTGCATGGTTTATACTTTCCCAAATGGCTCTCTTGATCAAATGTTTTGGTGAAGTTCAAATAAATGAGATCTATTTTGCTTTATTTGTAACATAATAATTTCTCTAAACAAAATACCTCTTACATTAGTGCGGCACAAACCATCTTGATACTACTTGATCCGATGAACAAGGTAGATTCCTTGCCCTATAGATGAAGGCCATGCCCATCAGTACAAGGAAGCAGCACAATACAAGAGGTTGAATACTTACTGAAGCATTTCGGTTTGTTTGTACTTAGAAAAGGCCTGTGGTTTTGAAAAGGGTTTTGAAAAATGCATTCCTACACAAAAACAAAATCATCCTCAGTAAGCACGTACAGGATCCATTTTCACATTTTTGCTTAAAAGTTTCCCTGCAAAATCAAAACTTTGGGGATAAATGAGGTATAATACCCTGCACATCTAAGGGAGAGGGAAGGCACAGCACGTTGACAACCCCAGCAGATTAGAATTGAAATTCTGAAAGATGCTAAAATGGAAAGGTGAAATTAAAAACGAGCTAGAAATTATAGTGGTTATTGGGTTTGTGGAAATGACCAAATGAGAGGCTGAATGAAAATCAAACACGGGCATTTGAGCTCTCTGACAGTAGCAAACCACCCTCTTGCTGATTAGTCTCTGCTATTTAAATGATAATTTCACTTTAAGGCAAACAGGACTGCTTAATGTAAGGAAAGTGGCTCTTTATAAAAGTGTATGTATTTTTGAAAGCTTCTCCTTCACAGCAGAGTGAGCACCTAAGTTCAAGCCATTTACACATAACATGGGTCACTACATGCAGTAAGAAAGCAAGCTACTTTTACCCAAGTGTTTTTCAACAGCATCTCAAACACTACTTGCAAGAAATATGGCAGCAACACAGAATGAAGTATCTGACTGGTGAGTCCCCTGTGGCAGACAAATCTCCTGCTGTGCAGAAGACACCACCAACAGAGATTTCTAAAACCACTCCTGCTCCTAGCAGAAAAAGAGCCTAAAGTTCTTCGCTTTGGGAAATGCACCCTACATTCAAGCTGGGATAATGCTCTAGATTCTGCTAAAGAGAGTCAGTGGTTAAAGAAGTGATATTTTCCACTAAAAAAGGGTCCATTGGTATCTTCACTTACTTTCTTCACAAACAAAGTTCTTATTACCCTAGTAAGAATCACCCATCTTCTCTCCCACTTCATTATTCTCCATACATTTCCTGTAGGCGAACTACTGAAGTTCCTCAAATTATTCTTCCACAAAGAAGATGGACCTTATGCTAAGCTTTTGTTCAACTGTTTTCTCCGTCTCCTGAATGCTACATCTGTGATCCTGCAAAGACAGTGTCTTCAACTGTTCCCAGAGCTTTGAAATGCAAAGCAAGGACAGACACATGTTTGATGTGAGCTTGCTCACTTCTCACTCTGATTCTCTGATTATACGTTACAGCCTCAGTCTGTTTAGGTACTAGGTTATGTTTTACACTCTTCCTATCTTTCCTTTAGCCTGAAGACTTATTACTCTGACATACTGAAAGGGAAATAAAAGCATTAATTGCAAAAGAGAAAGGGCACTAATATTTTTGAACATCAGAAAGAAGTACAACATTTTTTGGAGAAAATTAATATCAGATAGGAAAACTATATGGCAGGAAGCTCTGCCCAGCATTTCAGTGAAGTATTGGCAGGAACAGACCTACAATATTTTAAGACATCTATGAAAAGCAGCACAGATGGCTGCCATATTAAAATTAAGTGGATCAACACCATGAGAATGTGAGAAGTCTAAACTCTGGCTAAAGCAGAGATTTGACATCAGGCCTCCAAACATCATATTTAAATACATTACTCCTTTCAAACACCCCAACATGGCCTAAAGTCTCCCAAAACTGCATTCTGCCTACTCTGAAAACTGCAGCTTCAAATTTTGAAATTACAAAGGAACATTTTCTCCCTACCACACACAAAAAGCATTCTGTCAAGGAAAGCTAAAACCTAAGGCACTGTGGCAAATGAAGAATAATGTACATTTTAACATAAGATAACAGTATAACAAAGAACAGAAGAGCTTAGAGCAACACTCCAGCATATGCTGCATGCCACATTCAATAGGCGACAGCTTCCTTCAAGATTTCTCTATGTCAAGAATGGTGGCTTTAGTACTCCTACAATTATTGTAAGACAACCATAATTAAGTTTTTTCTTGAAACTTCTCCTTCACCCTGTAAAGACAAAGGTCTCCTTTGGAACTGTTCAGGCACTTCTCCCTCAGGAATATTTTTAATGCTTCTAAAGCAATGCTTTCATCTTTTACACATATTAAAGTCCTAAAAATACTGAGCATGTAACTCTTATTTCTGAATAAGCACAATGATTATCCTCATCATCCCTTCCAACTCTGGCTGCTTACTCCCACTTTCTCTGCCATGCTTTGGGACAACACATCCTTACATTAAACCTGTTGAGGAAACTGCTGTGGCTGAAAGCTGTTTTCTATTCTAGACCACTTTTTGCTATGTGGGACAGCCTCCTTCAGCTGCGGTGCTCATAGAGCCATAAAGCACCAGGTAGGAACAGAACAGTGTCACGCAGACACTCAAGTCTGAAGACCCAGGTGACAGCAATGGCAGAACTGCTCCAAGTTGAGACCAACTTGTTCTGGCAGAGCTATGCAAGAGAAATGCACATGAAATCCATCCCGTGCAGAAGCCAGCAGAAAATGCTGTTTTGAGGGACTTTACAGAATATTGGCGACCCGCATTGATTGGCCCTCTTCACAGAGCAAATTCTTTAACATTTATCAATCGTTCAACTGCAGTGGAAGGCAGAAATTTCAATGACAAAACGAAGCTGTTACAAGCAGCTGTAAAATGTACTATTGTGTCTATACAGGACAAGGGCAGATAATTCTTTCAGGAAATAAGCTGAGACCTCCTAACTGTAAGTTTCATTTTGGTTTGGTTTGATTTTGTTTGGGTTGGTTTGTGTTTATTTGGTTTTTTTAATTAGTTTTTCCCACTACTAGTGTTTATCTCCCTGTTTGGTGCCCTGGGAATTCCCACTGTGATGAGACAGCTTGTTTCACATCAGGAATCTTGTCAACCGCAGTCATGCAATTTTCAGTGTGCTCACAGATCATAAATTACAATTACTTACATGAAACTTAGATGTACAAAATGAAGTTTCAATATCCTCATACTATGCTAACTCTAATTTCTTCTCCAATCAAAGACAATTCTAAAAGAGGGGGCCACCATAGTCAACCATACAAACCCACACCCTCACTCCCCAAACACCGATTGGCACTTAGGTTCAGGTCAGTGGCACAGTTACAGACAGCAGCCACCACCAAATGCTTTTGCTCAGATTGATTTCTTGATTGATGACAAAGGACCAAAGGGCCACAACAGGCCACTCTAATAAAAATATCTGCCCAACTACGGAGCAATCATGCCAGAATTATGGCATTACTAGAACTAGCAACAGTAACCCCCAGTCCTGTCTTGATTGGTTGTAGTTAATTAAGTACCCAGAAATGCACATGAGTAATTCAGATTATTTCAGCATGCACTGCTTTGTATATCTGTCAACAGATTTTTTTTAAAACCAGTAACCACTTATTCATAATGGACATTCAGAGAAAGGTAAATTACTACCTTGTGAGAAAGGAGAAGATTATGAGCTTCATTCACTACTGCAAAGATATTCAATGCCTTAGATGGAAAAGAGTGCAGAGTTGCTAAGCATAGTTAATCAAGATTCAAAAAGGAAAGCAGAGAACTCCAATATTCTCCCTTCTCTTCCATTCACTGAAAAAAAGAGCACTAATCCACCACTAAATGCAGAATCAAGAAATCTGATTCCCTTTTCCCTCCTTTCTCCTCCCTTCCCCCAACTCCAAAAGCAGAATCTGCATAGAAGGACTTCCCGTACTGAGCATAGCACCTGTGTAATTACAAATTACAACTGCGCTAACCACTGTACTAAATAGAGATGCTTGCCACTTAATTAAACCCTTTCTTAGGGAGGAAATGCACACACATTCACACCATCTCCTCTTCTTAATTGGTCTCAGACATGGCAGGAAGCTAGTCCCCAAGACTTGTCAGCCAGCCAGCACACCCACAGATGCTTCCGAAAGAAAACCAGGTCAGCATTAACAGGTTCACTTCTTTGGCTCGGGGCAACAGGTCAGCAGATCAGTGTCTGCTGTCTGCAGCTGCCAGGCTCCTCTGCTTGAAAACGGTCCTCAAGCATTGGCCTGAATTCCTGTCAAATCTGCACTTCTCTTTACAGGCCTGGGCAGCAGGCATGCGAAACAGCTATACCAGCTTAATGCAATATCATCACTGAAGACAACTAAATTTACACTTGCAAATTGAAGGATGACTATAGGTGCTCTTCAGACCCACGCTTCATTAAACCTCAGAGTCCCTATAGGCATCAGCGGCTGAGACCTGCCTCCCCGTATAACCACAGCTGGATGAAACTCAAAAACGTCCAAGACTATGACTGGAGCCTCTGAGCAACACAGAAGAGTCCAAGCACACCACTTCTCTTTCTGATACGTGGGCCTCACCTTTAATTTCCATACTGTATTCCATGGCCCTTCAGAAAAGGACAGCTGACCTCTCATTGCTTTCCTGTGATGGGCATGGAAATAAGGAAGATTATTCTGAGAAGTAATATGAACAAAATCTTCTGCTTTGTCTTCCACACACAAACACTGACAGTACTATTTGCAACAGAAAATGGTGCCTGAGAAAGGAAAGACGTACTTAAATACGTCATTATCAATATATTTGATTACTTTCCAATCCTTGATTACTCTGACATCGTAAATCTATCACTGACATAAAATAATTCTACTGTGTATATAAAGATCTTTGAACCCAGCAAATGAAAATGTAAACGCTTCATATAGTTAGTACTTCTAATTAAAAAACCCAAAACAAATAAACAAAAACAACAAAACCACAAAACAAAAAACCCCATACCTTACTATTTTTTGTCTCCAAAAATATCATAGGACTGAAACTCCTCTGAAGCTGTTGCTCGTGGTCCATCTGTGAGCCTTCACAAATCTGCATAACTTTTCAGCAAAACCCTGCTCTGCCTGTCATTAGCGAAATATGTACAAGGCTTTTTCACACCAAGTCACTACCCTAAGCGCTGGACAAGGAGACAGCAACTGCAGGCATGCAGCATTAAACAGATTTTAAGATTTGATAGCAACAGTGAAGAATTTCCCTTACAGTAGTTGACCCTTCTTAATGTAACCAGCTGATGGTTTTCACACCAGGCTGAGCCTGCTCTGGAGCAGAACACCAGTTTTCTCCAGCAGCAGGAGAAAGGACTCCATCTCGTGGGTGTTTTTGCTCACTGCCGTCCAAATAAACCACCCCCCTTTTCTTGCAACCTTCCAGAAATATTTTTCTGTTAAAATACATGTTGTTTAATGGCATTCAAGAAACTACCTGGAAAATATCTCCAAGATAATAGTCCAACTCTGAAAAAAAACAACCAAGACTGTTCTGATTAACATGCTTCTTCAGTGAAGATGGTCAACAACTCAATTACACAGATACTGGATTTTGAAGAAATACAAACTGCATCAGCACATCCTGGAGAGACAGAGTACAAGCAGCTTGTTTTCTCAACACAACTCTTTCCTAATAACAAAGTCCTACAATATCCATACATTAATATCCTTCTCAAAGGAAACAAACTTTGAAATAAACGAGACTTTCTACTTGCAAAGCAAGAACTTCAAAATGTAGTGTTTTTTCCTTTTACAATTGAAACCAAATTCTCCAGCAAGAATACCAAGTCAGAGCAACTCATGATAAATGTATGAAAATCCCTGGCAGCGTAACAATAACATGCAAAAAACACCTACAAGACAAAACTACATCCAAGATAAAAGACAGAGCCAATTACACTGGAAAGTAGGCAGTAAGAGGATCAAGATACCAAAAGGACGTAGAATTGAACACAAAAAAGATTATGTAGATTCATAATATGTATACATGAACTATACATGGTATGTATTATTTTATTATCTGAGTAAGGTGCAGCTTATAAACACGTTCTATAGCATTTGTATAAGGCAGGCATAACTCCATAGGCACATTCTGGGAAGAACACTGCATACCACCAATGCAAACACCCCAACATGCTCTAGAGCTAAACCTGTCCTGGTTCCCATAGTTTATGAGAGTAAGAGGAAGACCCAAGAGCTTACAAGTAGAATCCAGAACTGGCAAACGTACGGTTAGTCTTTGAGTAAACTGTTAATGAACTTGTTTTCCCCCAAAAAGGTGAAGCATTATAAGCACTTGGCTCTTTCACAGTTACCAAAAAAGAAGCCAATACTAAAACAGTAGGATTACCACTACACTCCTAAAAGCTGCACCTCCTTTCCAAGTATTATTACATAAAATTACACTTGAAATTACACTCATAGTTCTGATCATAAGCCAATCTGACAAAAAGCCTGCTGGGACTAAGCAATCAGTGAAAAGAAACCACCGAGAGCAGACACAGAACAAGCCCTGTGGAAGTGCTGAAGGAAATGAAAAGGCATCCTTGCCTAAAACTCCACACGCTGTATGCACTTTCCTTACATTCTCTGTAGCAATAAAGAATGTGATAAGAAAAGATGAGAAATACTAATGCATTCCCTTCTTTGTTGCTTATCTAGTTATTAGCAAACAGCGCATTACTCCGGCTCTCTGGGACAACAACCCAACTTGTTCCTATTTTCTTCTGCTGCGAGATGAGCAATTAACACTTCTCAAACTATCACCAACGGCATACTCCAGGAACCTGACTGGGACAATGATCTCTCATCATCTTCATATTCCTGACCAAGAATGAACATAATTCATGCTGCAAGAAGTCTGAGCAACAAAAAAAAAAAAAAACAAACAAAAAAAAGAGGGAGGGGGGAGTCATCCAGTTCCACTTCCTACAACTGGATGCAAAAGATGATCTTTCTCAAGAGCAATTCCTTTTTCTGTATCAGAAGACGCCACTAATAGCGCTAAACAATATGGCCCAATCAAAACCCAACACTTTACAGCGAATATTCTGATTTTAAATGAAGGAGTTATTATACTTCAACAGGCAGAATCACTTGGTTCCATTTCTCTCCCACTGTGAAATTACCTCATTAAACCTTTAACAGCTTGAGGTAAGTAAAAAGCTTTTACTACACTGTCTGATAGAACAGGTTTTGTGAAAAGGATTCATACTATTTCTGTCCATTCTTTGCCATAGATTTATTCTAACTTCAGCTAAATGTATGTATCCTCAGCAGATGCAGGAGAGAATCTCAAGCATGCTTCGTTCTAGCATGCCTCTAGAAAAAGGTTCATTATCCTCATTAAACAGAAAACACTGAGAAAATTAAGGGGGCTTTCCCAAGTTGAACACAAGTATATTTTACATGAGGCAGTAGTGTGCCCAAACCATACACGCATACCGCAACTCTCCTACTTCCAAATAAACCCAGCAGTGTGCAGACATAGCTCTGTTGTTGGGCATGTGTAACAAATGGAGTAAAGAAACAAATAGGTAAAATTAGATTCTGCGATTCATGTTGCACCTCAGGCCTTGATGTAATATGAAAGGTGATCTGTACTATAATGCTCGTATCAAGACAGTTATTTACAAAGAAGCATCTCTCCTTCTAGCATAACAAAAATGTAAATATTTAGAGAAAATAAAGCAGTGCTGAAACATACAACACACAAAAGCACAACAGCTACACAGAACACTTTCTGCAGTGGAAGAAAATGATCAGATGCACCGTTTCCAGCCCTTCTTTAAATCACATACATACCAGAGACCTTAAAAAATCTGGTTCAGTGCTCCAGATGCCAGTTGTTAAGTAACAGTACACAAAGAGAGCGGCTGGTGACCCAAAACACCATTTGGGGCATGGAGAATGGAGGTTCCCCCTTTTATAAGAAACTGAGTTTATTCAATTTCTCATTAGATAAAATAATTAACAACTGTTCTTCAGCTGTTTTAGGGAAGTCATAACATAATCCTACAGTTTATTTTGATATCCAGATTTCAAAGAAATCACATTTACAACAATTTGTTTCAAGTAACATACACTCTCTTGTTTGGACATATCCTGAAATTCTTGGAAGTTCACATATTAAGCTAGCAGAATCTCTAACTAAACATAAATGTAAGCTATATGCAAGAAGTTCAAAGAACTCAATTTTGCACCTTGGCCTCAGAGACATTGGTCAAGCTGACTCGGTGAAAAACATTTGTTAGTTCCCAAAGATACTTTGCAACAGTTTATAACTTATGTTACTTATCATATATGACAAAAAGTACTGGAAGAGCTTCCACATGAAGAGATAGCAAGAAATTGCAATCAACACACTTCAGAGATCAGATTATTAAGAGGAAAGGAAAGTGGTTGAAGAGTTTTTACCTCTTTCCACAGCTGCGAGCACATACCTGATATTCAAGCCAGTGCTCTGGTCCAGTTTCTCCCAGCTTTTTAATTTTCCCAGAAGTTTCTAAAGTAGACATCAAAAGAAGAGTTAGAGAGAAACAAATGTTCTAACAGCTCATTTTCCAGTCTTCTCATAATTCTCCATTCAAACTCAGTGTCTCCCTTTTTCCTCCTGTGGATTTCATGATCATCTTACCTAGCACTTTGCGTTGTGATTCTCCAGCCCTGTCACTACAGCTCTGTAACACACAGAACCCATGTTACACTCCACCCCTACAGATGATCTAACCCTGTGAGCTACCATCACTGTACTAGACCTTGTAGACTCTTGGCAGCAGGGAATAAAACAAGTTGTATCCTCAACACCATTTCTGAAGCAGCTGAAGTGTCCATTTCCCCTCTTCCTGTTCCTCCTACAGCTTTTTAATTTCAGTCAATACCAGCTAGTGTTATCTAAACCTGTTCAGACACCAGCATATTTCTGCAGATCAACAAGTTTACACATTTCAGTTAATCTCTTGACAATTCACTGTATGCTTGGGCAGGATGGAAGTAAGACAGTCTTATTTGAGACCACATTCCGGCAATGCTAGCGTTGGCAGTAATCCAAGCATGCATCTAGATTCTTACCACACACTTTTTAGCAACACCATGTCTGGGCAGAGCTTGATGCCAATAAAAGCATTTCCAGCAGAAGACAGGTGAAAGAGAAACAGCAAAGCCAAAAAAGACAATATGATGAGACTGTTCTTTACAGAAAATCTCCAGCTGAACAGCAGATATTTTGCCTTTTCATCTTCATTGCCATAGCTCCCCTCATGTTGACACTTAACTTTGGGAATGCCTGGTGTGAACACATTAATTAAAAGAGGTATCGTATCTCAACTAATGCAATACATAAAGAGCCTAAAAGGCAGGACAGGCAACAAAGGAAACCCCTATTCTGCTCATCCACAAAATATTTCTAGCGCCTCACCTCATTTTCCAATTCAACAGTCACTAGCTGTGCTTGGACTTTCTCATAGCGTTCCAGTTTTCTCTGGAGACCTTCTACCTCCTCTTTAAGCAGTCCGTTGTTTTCTTTCATTTCCCTATGGTGAAAAGTGAAACAATGATTAAAGAGCTATGCGACTCAATTCACTCATAAACTTCCAGATGCACAAGGAATTACAAGGGAATCAAATGACATTGAATGACGTTATGACATTCAACAGATTCACTTCTATAACCTTCACTGCAAAGCCACTGCTACACTACAAAAAAAAAACCAAACCAAACCCCTGCAGCTTTATTGAACTGATTTTTTCTACTCTGAGTGCTGTCCTAATTATGTCCAAATAACCTGAAGTTTTGTATCTGCTTTACTGATTGGCAAAACAGCGTGAAGGGTAGCAAGAGTCTCCCAACTCTGATCTTCAGTCAGGCTGAATGCAGGGTTGGAACACAGCAAGTGGTAGACACTTGGGCTTTTTGAGTACTCTGTGATGACTGAACAAACATTAAGACTGCTTTTTACTTTAATAGAGGTATTCAAGGGTGAGATAAAACAGTTTCAAAAAATATGACCTCTAATCTGTAGATATCAGGTTTCTGTGCACAAAAAACAAGCATGAGAAAAGATGCCAAGATAAACAATTTAAAATTATAATGAAACACTAACAAGAACAAAGCCAAGGGAAATTATTTCATTTTAGAATAAGAAAAAGCTGGCAAGATGGCTCATTTAATTTAGGCTTTTTTTAAAAAAAGATGCACCAAAAGTTGGAAATTAAATTAACTCTAAAAAAAACCCAAAACCAAAAACAATTCAATTTTAAGCTCAGTTATTTCACAGCACATAGGAATTTATTTTTCAAATTAATTGCCACTTCAGAAATCCAAAAACTGGACTCCATCGAGGGCTATAAATTTCTAAAGCACTCAGATAAACAAAAGACTTTCCCAACATTACACTGGAACAACAGGACTTTAAAAGAGCAGTAACAATAACTAAGCAAAAACAGTTATTACAGAAATGTTCAGTTGTCTCTTTTCTCTACAGGGATTTCTTTCCCAAACCTATATAGTGTTCATTACTATCTTTTAACACTGAATTTTGTTCTAACAAACAGGTATCACTATTCAGAACAATCAATGCACTCTCGCTGTGTTCAGGAAGATTACCTGCATCTTGTCAAATCTCCTCATCCAGTAACCACAACACTGCTCAATTCATACACAGTATTTATACGAAATATTTAAACTTCCTTCTAAAGTTTCCCATACAGACCCCCTACAGAGGGATTTGAAAGTGCATATAGTGCAATTGTAGAAAGTACAGAAGAACAGATAACCCTCTCAACAACTGAACCCTTCTTTCACCTGAAGTAGGCATTTTCCTCCCTGAGTTGGCGCAATTCCCGCTCCATTTTTGGGAAACGGGCCAGTTCTGCTTTCATATTCTTGACAATTAGAGCATCATGTTCCTGCTGGGACAACTTCTGTTCCAGATCCTGGAAAACATGGGATGACAAAAGGACAGCAATTATGAACTTGGAACTTGGCTACTTCTCCATTGTACTTTTTAAACCCAAATCAATGACTCAAATGAAGTTGGAAGGGAACTCAGTAGGTCATCTAGCCCAACCCACTGCTCAAAGCAGGGATGACTCTTGTTCCACTTGTAACACCTGGGCTGATCTCTGCTTTACACCTGTACTAAGTTCGTAACAAAAAAGATCTCTGCTAATCATTAAAAGGAGCTCCTTTTATTGACTAAACCAAATCTGTGATTTTCTTGTTGTCTATCTCTCTGTCAATAAAGTGCAAAGAGAAGCACACTGATGGCCTGCAAGAATTTAGGGTAAATGTTGTGCTTTAAAAAAAAAAAAAGCTAAGTCTATTTAGAGCTGTACTGCAGTCTGGTATCTTGTTTCCTGATCTTTCTTTTCAATGGCTCTGACTGCAGGAGGGAGTCTCCTTGCAAAGAGGCTGGCTTTCATTGTAGCTTTACTTGAGAAGGACAGGCAATGCCCCTATCAGCCTCTGTGTGAACTCTCCACACCTGCCTCTCCCAGGAAGATAACACAAGTGAAAAAGATACACTCCCACCAAACTACATGTTAATATGAAAGGACACAAAGCATCTCTATACTCAGATTTAAGTCAGTTTTGAAACCTTGCAAGTAATTGCACTTTTTAAAAGAGCAAAACCCAACTCCAGAGGAAGGATTTTCTAGTAAGCAGAAAAATAGCTGTAGCTACTAGAGTCATCCTCCACCATTTGAAAAAAATATTGCTCTAAAACACTGACAGACGGTGCTCTGGCATGAGATCAAACAGAGCATTCACCTAGAGCACTGCATAAGGATATAAAGCACCTCTAGAGAATGCACAGGCAGATGTTTTTTCCAATCAATTGATACAACAAAGGCAAAGAGTGTCACGTTAAGGCTAATTGTAAATAGCCTGGTCCATCCAATTGGATTTAGCCATCTTCAGCTCTTGCTGGCCACCAGATCAGATTCTTGCACAACAAACCTTTTATTTCTCCAGCAGTAATTTAAAAAAAGAAAACCACAAAACCATTGTTCTGTTCTTCCATGGATGAAATTAAAAACTAAAGCCTTATATAGGCCACGGAGTTTCTTACCTTAATCTTCTGTTCATATTCTGTGAGTAGGGATTGGTTTGCTTGTAATGTCTGGATTTGCTGACTAGCCTCTTGCCATTTCCTATCAGATGTAGATGAAAGAGGCATTTAGCATCCAGGAATCACATGCAACAAATAACCACAACCGACATCCAGAAGCATCTCTGCCAAACATTTTCAAACACCACTAACAAGGCATACGGTAGTTATAGGAGACTGTCTCTCCAAGAGTTTCACACTCATACCATCTCCCTCTAGTTCAGAGATAAAAATACCCATTTTTACTAAAAAGAAATACCCAAAAATCAAGCCACTTTCACTCTGAAACTGACCAAGATACATACACAGTAAATAAACATCTTTGAAACTGAAGGGTCGAACTTCATAAGCAAGGGAAAATACACTCATAACTTTCAATTACCCCTCAACTATGATTTACGGTGTGATATTTTTGTTCCATCCTGTCTATGAAGTTCAGATAAGCCTTTCCCACCCACAAGCCTTCTGTTAACTCTCCACCATGAACATGAGACATTGCTGGGATGTTAAGCTCAAGAATTTTTTTTTCTCAAGGTACAATTAAATTGCACCTCAGAGCTAGTTTCAAACAACGGTTAAAACCTACACATCCAGATCAAAGAACCCCTTTGAAGAGTGGAAATCAAACGCTGTTGAAAGTTTTTTGAGTAATGACAGCTGCAGAAGACTGAACTTTTGTTTGCCTTTTTCTCCCTACAGTCATTCATCCCCTGCTTACTTATGTTGAACATCCAGCTGTTCCATCAGCTCCTGCTTCTGAGAGTCTTGGCTTGCCATCTGCATTTCTTGATTCATTATATTCCATTGCAGCTCTGATATTTTCCCTTTTAATACAGTGATTGTCTGAATTAATGGAAAGAAAGAATAAACACACATGGCTATGAGTATCCAAGCTGGACATCAGGAATAGTGATAGACAGAAATCATATCCAACTAAAACGTACCAACACTGAATCTAGAAACAATGCCACACTCTTGTAAACCTTCAGACCTGCAAATTCACCTCAAAAACAAAAGCAAGAGACAATCATTTAGTTGCTTTCATCTGCCAGCCAAATTGTCACTTCCATTATCTATTAAGTGGGTGACCTCAAACTGGCATGAAAAATATCAAGCTTCAAAGCTAGATGATGATAAAACACAAGTATATATACTCAAGTAAAAAAATTATTTCACAACCATTCCAAATATATTTTGTCTGGGTTTTAAAATTGAAAATGTCTGGGTTTGCCTCAACCAAATACCAGAAGCATTATGGTTTCCTTAAAAGCAGAGGCAAACAGTTTAAACAAAAAAAAAATTCTAAAATATCTAAACTCTAAAGAAAAACTCACAAGTTTGTTACATTACTCAGCCTCCTTTAACAGAGAAAAAGAGAAAAAAATCTCAAAACATTCCATATCTAGGATGCTTTCTAGACAGAGAAGCATGTAGGGATCTCATCTTGATACTGATGGATATGGAAATAAAAAGAACACAAACAGAACTGCAGCACACATTCCACACGTGGGTTTAGTTTTTCTCATGTGCCATCACTCCCTCCCTGGTTTTAATCACTGGTAACTGGCATGCTGGCACCTGTTTACCCGCTTTATTACATAGATATGTTTTCAGTGACATCTAGGCAGGAGGAAGGCTTAAGGACTTAGTGGTCCTAGTTGATCTACAGCTGGTGCAGGAAACCAAACAAAACAGCAAAGTTACAAATTAACTAGCTGAACTTAACTACAACGGTATCTGAAAAGGCTGAGGGTTGAGAAGACGGTCCATTCATCTGAAAGAACTGAAATTATTATCAAAGCATTCATTCTACAGTGGAACACAGAGGCATTTAAGACACTTTGGGAAGATGTACTTAGTACATAACTCTCAGGTCATCCACTCCACAGTTCTTCCTACTTCCCTGAACACCTTCGTATCTTACTTCCTCCATCACTTTGCCTTTCTTCACTCAGTGTCATGTAACCTCACCAGATGCTGTATGTTGCCTTGCACTTTTTTTCATCCTTCTCCATATAAACCTGTCTAAGAAATCTCTTCTCATTGTTAATTAACACAGCAACATCTTCTGAGTCTGGACATGGTTAGGTTCTAAACTTTGACAGCAAAGATGCACACCAACAGGGTTTTTTAATTTCCAGATAATGAACACAGTGATTTCAATTGATTTGTTTGTTTCTTTTTAAATCAAAGAGGGCATTTTCAATTCACAAGAACTGCAGTCACCTGAAGCTCTGAACGGATTAAAAAAATTACTGTGTTCTTACTTCATTAGCTTCAGCTAATTTGCTCTCCTTCTCTTGCAGCTTCTTACTCATTGTCTCCATGCTCTTCTTATAGGATTTGTTCATCTCTACTTGTTCTTTCAGTTTATTTTCAGCTTCTGTTTCCCTTTCCTGATATTGCTTTATGCGCGTGAGCAGCTCCTGGTTACGGTCAGCCTCTCGCTTGCAAAAAGAAAAAAAATGCAAAGAGACATAAGAAGAAAGTAACACAAAGGCAAAGCCGTTTTAATTTCTCCTGTCTCTATTCCTCATTACTGTGGTCACCAAGGCATCATCATGAAGTAGTGTTCCTGAGACCATAGCTTTAACCTTTGCACTAGCAAGAGAAAAAATCTTACCAGAAGCAACTCAATGTAAAGGAACTCCCCAGGGCAATGGAGCTGGAAAATTAAGACTCAGAGTCTTCCAAAACTCTTAGATTAAAACATGAATATTAGAATACAGACATGGCTTCATAGACTCCACTGCACACTCTCCAGCAGATCAAGCATGAAAACATTTGATGTTCCAATTTAAAGCTGACCGATGCATAGCAAATTGACTTTCAGAAACTTAGATCTCAACAGTTGGGTTAATAAGACAAACTTCCCTCTGCAACTTCTGGAAATTGTATGAAGCTATTTAATAGAAACTAAACTGTGTTTAAATGTGCAGTACTATCAATGAATACAATAAATATTTTTACACTCTGACAACCTTTCATACACCATTTCAGTTTATTCCTACCCCAAATTGATTAACATTTATTGAAAAAAAAGTGTAATAAATTGCATTGCTAATCAAAGCAAATCGAGATACAGATTTACATAGTAAACAAGGATTATGCAAAGCAACGAGAGGTTCCTAAAACCTTTATCCACATGACTCAAAAACACACAGAATCTGAGCAGGGTAATTACCACCATGTTGAATTAGTGCTGTTTCCTTTTTCTGTACCAGTATTTCAAGGGTTTCTGTGACTGACTCAGCTACATTCCAGTTTGAACTCTTCCTGGCTTAATCCCACATCACCTGACTTCAGACAAACTAGGACTTCAGTCACTGGCTCGCTATTTCACAGCTACACACTAAATCTGTCACCCGGCAGCCTTGTAAAACACAACAAAGCTTTATTATTTTTTTAATATTTATTTTTAAATAACCAGCTACATATAAGACCTTTATTATCCTAAAACCCACAGATCTACTACTTATTTCAGTAACATAGTTAGGCAAACATATTACGGGCATAAAACCAGAAACCAGTAAAAGCTATTAGTCCTCAATTGAGGCTCACTGTTTTATCAGTGCAAGCTCTCTTGTGTGACAGTGCACGGTTGGCACTGCTGTCATTCCAATTAATTACAGTCACACAAACTAAATGCTTGCAATTGTGCCAGCAGAAGTTTAAATTCATCCGGGAGAAAAATGATTAAATACTTCTGGGAGAAACAAAGAACAAATCCCCTTTGTTATTGCTACTCATGACAACTTCAGTGCTAAACTAGCAGAATCTAGCGATGAGACCATGAGTTTATCAACCAAACACAACTTTGACGTTCACACTCTTGTGTACATTAGCAAGTTAGTGCAGTGCACTGCGAAGAGCAGAACAGTTGGTGCTGGGAACGACACCCACACCACCACATTTGCAATAAATGCATTCCAGAAGCATTTACTGCAGATTCACTGAAGTCTTGCTCTGAAGACAGTGTCCACTGGCAGTTGGAGAACACTAGGTTAGCCTCTGAACTGCATTCTTCAGTTTACCTTCATGCAAAAAAAAGCTGACACATTGAGGCACATCACTGCAAATGGCACAGGAGAAGTCAAGAGCACATCCCTGATCAAAACTAAAACACCAACATAGACGCACTATGTATGTTTTGACCCAGGTTTGTGATATTGAGCCATGTGCAACTGTCATACTTACCTCATAGTTTCTGGCATTGGTGTTAGCTGCTTTCTCTAGCTCAATGCGAGCCCGTTTGTGGCTGAGCTCCATCTGCATCTTCTCTCGTTCCACCTGCAGGAGCTGGGATTTGGAGTGGATCTGCCCAGCTTGTTCTTCCAACTGGCCAGTTCATGTGTGAAAAGGGAGATTATACACCATTAACAGCACTGCAATGATAATATTATCTCTCACCCTGTACTATTCACTTGCATGGTATTTTACAAATTACAAAGAAACTATCATCATACTTGTGGCACTTGTCTTCTCATGCCAGCTGCAGACAGGGAAACCAAGAGTTCAACAACGCACTCAAACTCATACCAAATCAGTGCTAGTTGGAAAGAAGTTAATTTCAAGTTCTTCATTCAGAATTTCTCACACAGACTCTAGAGGTACTCTGACAAAATGTATTTCTCTTCCTAATGTACTTTTCTCCCTAAAAAAGGTTAATGACAAACTCCCCAAGACTCATAAAAGTAACAGCAGCTCAACTAACAAGAAGCAGAGATTGTGCTTCCCATGAAATTTAACTGCTGAGCAAAACAACACGTTTTTCTACTACCTGCTACAACACTGCCCTTCTTTTTTTCATTCGACTTACCTTACAGCACAGACAATATCAACAGAATACTTCATCTAAGCAATGTATGTTCAACACACAGCTACTGAAGACTCTCTAACCAGAGACAGCCTCCTCTAACCACCTCTGTAATCAGAGATGTACCAGACAGAAAATGCCTAAGTTCTTGTCAAAATTCTAAGTGCAAAGCTTATTTTATAATTAGAGACTGAAACAGAAATTATATCAAGACACAAAATACAGAAACTTTATTACAGCCTCATAAACAGTCCTTATGATCCAACATGTCCACTTACTCCATGCTTTATGTGCATAAGGCAACTTACAGAAAAAAGTTAAAAAGCCCACATGGATACAAACAGAAGCGGACAAGAAAGCACAACTGGTTAGCACATCAAAGCCATAGCACAATGCAAGTCTCCAGTATGCATCCAGGCAAAGAAAAAAAAGGTAACAAATGACTTACTAGAAAAATATTAACAGATATATCGCTCCTTTGTTCAGCAATATGAAAACAACTTACAATTTAATTTCCTGACCTGGTATACAGATATAACAAGCAGGGAAGAAATTCAAAGGACCATTCTGAAACTTTTACAAAACAGAAGTAAATATGTCTGGCACTTAAAAAAATGTAAAGATTCTACAGTGCTGACCAAAAGCAAGCTTCCATTATTGAACTTGCATGAATATAAATTTCTGAAGGAATGGTCAGATCTTAATTAAATCAATCCCGACTCCTGGAATCAAAAGGAGCTACAGCCACACTGAAGTGATACTGCAGACATCACCAAGCTGCGGACACCTCACCTGCACCCTCTGCTGGTACTGAATCTGTAAGGAGCTTTGAGACAATCCTGGCGTGGCAAGCCCAGACATCCCCCCCATACGCTGTGAAATAAAGTTGTTGAGGGATCTCAGGGTGGAGAAGACAGTGGTATTCTCTTCCAAGTCCTCCATGGCTCTGGAAATACACAAGTCATCAGCAAAACACTGAGAACAACCTACAGTATACCATCTGCTTTTCTAAAAAGAGATACTTCACTGCTCTGAGGAAATACTCAGGGTCTTCCAGTTTACAGGGTACAAAACCCAATCTGCCAGTCACTGCTGGGATCAACTTGAACCAGAAAACACCATCCAACCAAGGCTGAAGTTCCAGGTTTCTGAAATGAGAAACTGATGCAAGAGAGCTTGCTCTTCCCTGAGCTTTCTATCTGAAATGGTTTGGTTTTGTTTAAATACATTCTCCCCTAAATCTCAGCCCATAAGTGCACAAGTAAGAGCTGTCATAAGTAATACAAAAGTGAATTCTCCTTTCCTATATAACTAAGATAGATTATGGGATACAAGTTAACATTGCAGGTCATGAAGACCTACAGCACATAACACTAACAAGCAGAAATCGTTACTCTTCATCCAAACATATGAGACTGATGGGGGAAGCGAACCAATTCCACACTAGCTGCAAACCCTACCTTTGACACAACTCAGTTCTGGTTTCCAAAAAGCACTCTGAAACCTAACTCCCAGCAACAAGACTTTCCAAGTTCACAGATCACTTCTGTAAGTAAAACTGTGTCTCCTCGTTCATATGGTGTTTTTTTCAAGTCTTCCTTCAAATTTGGAAGGATACTAACTAAAACACCAAAGACAAATCAGGCCTGAAGTTCAGAAAAGCCTGCAAGGCTTCCCAGGAGACTTTGCACGGCCTTAAAACAGGTCCCTGTAGCAACTGCATGCCCCACAAAGCCTCAGGGGCATAGAAGGTTCAGGACCAGGAAAGGCAGCCCACAGCATTCACACAGGCTCATAACAGAGACACAGATTTGAGGTGAACTTTCAGGATCATGTGCTCTCAGAGTAACCATGAAGAGGAGACATAATGAAAGAACATCGGCAACAGATCAGCCACAACCCAAATTAAAACGTTTATTTGAAATAAGTACTTCAGTGCCACATGCAAATGAATTCAAGAGAGACCACTGCCAACAGGTAACTGTGCTGCAGCAAACCTATTTTGAAACCAAGAGCGGCGTTAAAAATTCAGGAGACACGTACATCGCCACCTCCCCGCTGCAGAGCTCCCTCGGGCAAAGGCTCCTGCGGAGGCAACAAGGGACCCCCCGCCCTTACAACTCAGCGCCTCGCGGCAAACCCCCAAGAGCGGCCGCGGTGGGCACAGAGCTGCTCTCCCGCAGACCGGCCGCCCTGGGTACTGTAAGGGGTTCG
>NW_010191950.1:0-1928 GCF_000695765.1 Mesitornis unicolor
TCATTGACTGACACCCCCAAGTCCTTCTCAGAACTGCTCTCGAGCCATTCACCACACAGCCTGTATTTGTTCTTGGGATTGCCCCTACCCAGGAGAAGGACCTTGCACTTGGCCTTGTTGAGTTTCGTGAGGTTGGCATGGGCCCACCTCTCCAGCCTGTCCAGGTCCCTCTGGATAGCATCCCTTCCTTCCAGAGTATCAACCACACCACCCAGTTTGGTGTTATCCACAAACTTGCTGAGTTTACACTTGATTCCACTGTCCATGTTGCTGACAAAAATGTTAAACACTACCAGTCCCAGTACTGATCCCTGGGGGAACACCACTCATCACTGATCTCTTTTTGAACATTAAGTTGTTGACCACAACTCTCCGAGTGCAACCATTCAGCCAATTCCTTATGCAGCGAGTGGTCCATCCATCAAATCCACATTTCTCCAGTTTCATGACCAGTATGTCATGCAGGACATTGTCAAATGCTTTGCACAGGTCCAGGTAGATGACATCAGTTGCTCTTCCCTTATCCATCAAAGCTGTAACTCCATCATAAATGGTCACCAAATTGGTGAGGCATGATTTGTCCTTAGTGAAGCCGTTTTGGTTACCACCAGTCACTGCATCCTCATTCCCCCTGTGTCTTCAGGAGGAGCTGTTCCATATTCTTGTCAGGCACAGAAGTTAGACTGACTGGCTGACAGTTTCCTGGGTCTTACTTTTTCCCCTTTTTCTGTGTCTTCAGGAGGAGCTGTTCCATATTCTTGTCAGGCACAGAAGTTAGACTGACTGGCTGACAGTTTCCTGGGTCTTACTTTTTCCCCTTTTTGAAAATGGGGGTTATGTTTCCCTCGTTCCAGTCATCAGGAACTTCACCAGACTGCCATGACATTTCAAATATGGTGGATAACAGTTTGGCAACTTCATCTGCCAGTTCTGTCAGGACCCATGGATGAATGTCATTGGGTCCCATGGACCTGTGCACCTTCAGGTTCTTTAGGTGGTCTCGAACCTGATGTTCACTTACAGTGGGCGGATCTTCATTTTTCCAGTCCCTGCCTTTGCCTTCTGTGACTTGGGCAGTGTGGCTAGAGCCCTTGACTGTTGAGACCAAGGCAAAGAAGTGATTCAGCACCTCAGCCTTCTCTGTGTCCCTTCTTAGCAGTTCTCCATTTTCCTTCTGGAGAGGGCTCACTTCTTCCATAGCCTTCCTTTTATCACTGATGTACCTATAGAAAGTCTTCTTGCTGAAGATACTTGCAGTAATCTTCACTTGCACACAATAGGTTAACAAGAAGTAGCTATCAGGAGACCAAGGTAAAAACGTATTCTATACATTCAGCATGATATACATTCAGGAAGTAGAGTTCCCCACATATCATAATTAATGACTAAGCAATAGCTTAGATGCTACAGACTCTTGTGAAAACGAAGAGTTTTATACTTAATCCATTTACACTGGAGAAGGCTAAGAATTAAGGTTCCATATTCTTGGAAATATAGCATAGCTGTAAACTGTATGTAAAAAGTGGATATAATTTACATTTCTTCCAATTACTTCAGTTTGAAAAAGATGCATCTGAGTATTTTTGAGACATTTTAGTCACTACCTAATCTCTGAAGATATTCGTGGTCAGGTTTGATGGGGCTCTGAGCAACCTAATCTAGTAACAATGTCCCTGCTTCCTGCATGGGGGTTGGACTAGATGATCTTTAAAGGTCCGTTCTAACTCAGTACATTCTATGATTCTGTGATTCTAATCCAGTCAGTATATATGAAGGGTACAGAGAGTACATCTCAAATCAGTTTTCACAACAGTAGCATGCAATGCTTTACTTATTTTCTGGATCATTTTATGATTCAACTTAGAGCCAGGCAACTTCATCTAGATAGGTATGAAAGAACTGGAGAACTTTCAGATCAACAGGGAAAG
>NW_010191950.1:1959-31800 GCF_000695765.1 Mesitornis unicolor
TAGTAAGTTTATGAAATGTCCAGTTCTGATGGATGTCAGTGTTTTCATCTTTTGAAAAGGTGAGGGCAGGAATAAAAGTGGATTACAATTTTGATTTTGAGAAAAGATTTTAAGAGCAAAACAAAGTTCTCATTTCTCTTCCAGCAACAAAAGCAGCAAGTTCTCCCGGTAATGTACATGCTTGCAGTTTACATTTGTAAAATGTTCATTTCTCTATTCTTTTAAAAACTGGCTCTTTAAAAAGAGATAATTTTCATCTTTTAGATCAAAAAGGCAGGAAACAGTGTATTGAATTTCAAAAATTCTTTCTGTTGGAGTGTAAGTAGTGACTAAATGAGAAGCCATAAAGTAGGAGCTTTATTCAGTTGCTGTTATTGTCAACACCCTGTTTAGACACTGAAATGAATTACCTCTTGTGCAGTATCTTTGTGTAACTCCAGCAAAACAGCCATAGCTGAAGCTTGTTTCACTGCAGAGTCAGATACTAGCCAAAGTGCCTGTAAATGCTCTTTGCTTACTGTTGTTGAGCTGATGCTAACAGAAATAGGAAAAAAATCACTGCACAGTTTAGCTAGAAATACACATGCCATTGCAGCAAGCACAGGAGGCCCTGAGAGCTGAGGCATTCATCTTGTCAATAGTGAGACAAGAGGGGGATTGAGAGCAAAGATCTTCATCTGATGATCTCACTGTGACCACAATTTAGATTTTTTCCTCTGTATATGTGTGTGTGTGTGTGTGTGTGTGTCTGAAAGCAATCACTTATGCCTGAGCAAAAAACTTTGTGAGAGAGGAGAAATAATTTCTGGATAAAATATCTCATGCAAGTTTTGTCCTTTTTTTCTTAAAACAGTAATCAGCCTCAAAACCACAAAATTAAACTCTAGTGTAGACTTAGTGACATGAGCATTAAGTTATGGCTACAGAAACATAGAAATGGCATTATGTCACTTGACAGAAAAACAGGAAATTATCAACATTTTAGGTAAGATTGGGAATTTAGCATATACTTCTTCATTTTTTTAAAATAAGTATATTTTAAAATTAAATTTTCCAGACCATTAAAGTGACTTTCTTTTATTTAAGCCACACAATGAAATCAGCTGGCAGAATACCCTCTTCTCCAATATGTATGTATTTGGGGGAAAAAAATAAACAAACTCTTGCACATTGCAATCCAGTAGTCCAGTATTTGGTTTGCAGTGGTACTGCTACTTTGTTTCTTTTGATCTCGCATCTTCTCATTGTCAGTCATGAATTGTTCATTTTTTTAACTGTGGAGTTGTATAACACTATTATGTAAATTTTTACCCTATCCTCCAAAGCAGCAGAGAAGTCAAGCAATACTGCAGAGCCCTGAGGCCCTGAGACAAGAGACCTGACCTTTAGGTGAATACATTTTAACCAGGAAATTTGATTACCATGCATAGAAACATTAGGGACTGTTTCTCCTATGCTTAATTTAAAAAGACAATTATCATCTCCTCCATAAAGCTCAGGTTAGCAGTGCCTATCTCAGAAAATTCTGCTCTCAAGTCCTTAAGTAATGCAATGCCAGGTTTGTCAGCCTTCAAGCAGAGCCATGATGGGAAACACAGAACAAGGCTCACACAACCTCTTGCGTAGTTCCACCCATATGACTGACTATGCTGAGTCCATCAATCAAGTTTCTCATGCAAGGCATCATCCTCAACTGCTGAAGCATGGAGACTCAGAAATGCTTCTTACTATGCTGAAAATGTTCTTGAGGCTAAAAGCTATTTTTCAGGCATTGCTCAGAAATTTACTACATTTATGATGAAGACAAGAAAGGATGTCATAAGAAAGCAGTTCTTCAGTCTTGCTTAGCTCATTATCTTACATTTTTTGACTCATACTTTAGAAGCTGAATAACTTGAGACAAAGCTAAATAATTCTTGGCATTTGATTTAGGTTCATCCTTCCCCTAGTCCTTATTAGTGCTACAGTTCCTTGCTTGACAGGGTAACAAGCAACTTAGATGCTCCCTTAATTCATTCCTAAGCATGTTAGCCTTAGAGACATTTATCTGAAGTGAGTGAATTGGGAAAAAGTACTTTTTTTCCCTCTTGTTCAACAAAGTAAATCTATGATGCTTATCCTCATGCAAGTTTACCCTCTTAACAGATTTTAAAACAAGAGAGGAGTATGTCAAATGAATCTGGACACTGCAGCCAAATCAGATAATTGCCATCTCATAAAATCTGCTTTTAGGGTCTGATTTTTAATTTACCATTAATAATTATTAAACTGTCCATTAAAAACACTACTGAGAGGAAAAGAAAAAGTCAAATGAAACCTTTCCTGATTTTGTAGAAGTTACAACTGGAGTGGTAATTATGTCCTCAGAACATAATTATTTAGAATTTCTGCACCAATGGATCTTCTGAACAGGCAGAATTATTAAGAATTTAAATTAATTAACATCAAGCTTTTAACTTTTTTAATAGATAACTTTGGAGAAGAGAGAGAAAGGTCAGGACTTGGTAGCTAAACTTTCTTGTTTCTTTTGGGCATCTTGGATGTGAGTAGCAAAAGACAAAAGCTTCCTTGTAAAAGCCCTAGAATTATTAATATGCATTTTGATGAGTAAAATCATTAGAGGCTTTTCAAACTAGAATTTGCAAGCTCAAAATTAACATTAACATCATGCAAAACTATGACAACACAGAAGCTTGATTATAAGACAATGACTAATAAATAGTTGCTAAAAGCAAATGTTGTTCTATATAGTCTAGCCAGTAAGTATATTACCCATAGAGTTACAAGATCATAAAAGGTAGATAGAATCATAGAATCATAGAATGTACTGGGTTGGAAGGGACCTTTAAAGATCATCTAGCCCAACCCCCCTGCAATAAGTCCAACCCTCCTGCAACTAGATCAGGTTCCTCAGAGCCCCATCAAGCACGACCTTGAATATTTCCAGGGATGGGACCTCCACCACCTCTCTGGGCAACCTGTTCCAGGTTCACCCTCATATTAAAAAACATTTTCCTAATATCCAACCTAGATCTACCCTTTTCTAGTTTAAAACCATCACCCCTTGTCCTATTGCTACATGGCCTTCTCAACAGCTCCTCTCCAGCTTTCTTTTAGGCACTTTTCAGATATTGGAAGGTCACAATAAGGTCCCGCCAGAGCCTTCTCTTCTCCAGGCTGAACATCCTCAACTCTCTCAGCCTATCTTTGTAGACAAGTGCTCCAGCCCTTTGATCACTGTTGTGGCCCTCCTCTGGACACATTCCAGCAGTTTGATGTCCTTTTTGTGTTGGGGAATCCAAAGCTGGATGCAGTACTCCAGGTGAGGTCTCACCGGAGCAGAGTAGAGGGGCAGAATCACCTCCCTCGATCTGCTGGTCACACTGCTTTTGATGCAGCCCAGGATGTGGTTGGCCTTCTGGGCTTCAGATGCACATTGAATATTTGAATATGAAGCCTTCAGTTAATTTTCCATTTGAGCGATGACAATAAATTGATGAGAGAGTGGATCAGGTCCCTGATTTATGATAAATAACAGTGAGATGGTCACCCATGAATACTGTAGAAAAGCAGAAAATTAAATGAAATTATGAACATTAAAAGAGAATATGTTTCTCATCTTCTGAGAAAGAATAAATGTTATTAAAGAAATATTATGGTCTGGAAAAATCTCTTACTTTGAATTTAAAATTTTACAATTCATATGTCAGCTTTACTACCTACTTCAATACCTTGACCTTCTCATGAACTAAGGTCTTATTTTATGTTGCTATTTGAAGAAAGTTTCTCTATTCTCTTTCAGTGTGGTGGTAAACGAATTTTTGTCAAAAGCTGATGCTTCTTTGAGTTGATGCTGCAAGTCTTGTGGTTCACATCATATCTCTTGGACACTCTTTTTAGAATGGAATTGGATATTCCCTGGAACAGTTTTCTTCACTGTCTACTGAAGGAGCCTAAACACCAATCTCAAATTAATTTCTGAATTACAATGAAAAGGTGTGGTAAGTCATGTTCTTAAAGCTGAAAAAAACACTGTTTTTTCAGAACTGTAATGGAAAGATACTCCTCCATTCATTTTTTAGGATTGCCCTAGTATCAAACATCAGAAGGGATCGTTCTTGCCACAGCCCTTCTATTTTAGTTCTTTAATGAATATTTGAGTATTCACAAAGATGGCTAGCCTTTTTCTAGAGGTTTGCAATGAAGCACTGAAATGAGATCCAGCCACAAGATCTTCATTAATATGTTCTGGTTTTAAAAAAGTGGGGAGAACTCCTACAACTGCCAGATAGGAATGGTCAAGGATTGATAGTACATTGGCCCAAGGCTGTTTAGGGCTTGTGTTGTATAGGGGCTGCAACAGAACAATGTAACTATGGTTAAACTAACATTGATATGTTTTTCAAATAGTCAACTATCAGCTTCTGATTGGAAGGAAATAGAGGAAATTTTATATGCAGTTTATTTAATTTTTCCTGTTCACAAGAATAACTTTCCAGGCCCTGAAGTTGTGTGTAAATAAATGAAAATATACATGAGAAAAGGAATAGCATTGAAGAATCAAGTTCAAGTAAGGAAATATACATAACCTGACCTGTATGTAGGTATTCGACATATTCTTATCAATTGTCAAAGTAATTTATTAAAATAATTTTAATTTCTTCTATTTCATGCTCCTACTGAAATAAGCTATGCTAGGTAAAAGAAATTGTTTTTATAAAAGATTAGGTGCCAGAAAAGTGTAAAGATTTTCTGTAAACATTACTTTGACTACTTTATGAAAGAAACTTGACATCTCCTTCCTTTTAGCCTCCCATTTGCTCCAAAACCTACAAAAAATCTTTTTCTCTGCTAAGTGCATCTGGAAACATCAAGTTCTGTATAAAAATACTCTGAAATATATTTCAGAAATCTAAGTCCTTCATATTTCAGAAAGCTGTCACTGGAAGATTAGTTAAAAACAATCATATCATACTTTAACCTTTGACCTTTCTTTGGTGATGGAATGGTTTTTCTTTATGGCTTATCTACAAATGAGACTTGTACTGACCACAGTACATCATGTCTGCCTTATTACTGTGATTTAATAGTAGCCTGAGGACTCTTTTTGTTCTCAGCTCTGCTATTTATTCTTTATACTCAGGGGTCAGTAGCTGCTCAAACCATCACGAACTGCTGAAAACATGTCCACATTTTCATTTGAACCAGCTGCTGATTCTGAGACAAAAGGCTTTATATGGAAATCCTTACCAGTTAAGAGCTGAGAAATAGAGATTTCCAGTATATGTTAAAGGAATAAGGGAAAGTTAGACAGAATTATTTTATAAGATTGAATAAAAAAAGGGGATTTTATATATAAATGGAATAATAATACAATGCAGGGTTGACTAATGTAGTTACAGGTACAGTGACATCATTAAATGAGTTCTCTGTTTTTTCTGAAGAAAAAGCTATGTTCAAACTATATTTTTAATACTGCAGACAGAAGAATAAGTGAAAATATTATTTTCTAGTATTTTGGACAAATTCCTAACTGATGAACTTGTCTTAAAAAAGTAAAAGTGGAAAACAGTTGAAAGGCTTACCTTTTTATTGAAGCCAAATAACAGAAAATTCTGATTCTTCAGTTACATATATTGGATGAATTTAAACAGTGAGATAAAATATCTTCACAAGAATAAACTGCAAAACAAGATTATGTAAAGCAGGTAAGTCATGGTTTCCCATGTAAGTCAAAGGGAAGATATTTTGAAGCTATTCCTTCAATGCAAAGTTCACCCCATTACTCTAGATCATACAATGCTAAATGTATTACAGCTCACTGAAAGGTCCAGTTAAACAGCACTGGCACAGAACTCCCCAGTCCTGAAACTATCTGGAAAGTTGCCTGATTTAGCACTGTAGCTTTCAATTTTAAGAGAAGTATAAACCTAAGAGATGGATTTGGATAAAATTGTCACGCCTACCAAGTAGGACTCAGCTAGAAATAGATCTAAGAAAGCATGTTCTGATCGCTCTGAAGGCATGGGTGTTCTGCTCCCCTGTGCATGTTTTTAAGGCCACCTCAGCAAAAGTGTCTCTGCCCAAGTGGACCATAATAATCAATAATCCTATGCATAAGACCCTAGAGGATCTTGCTTAGAATATGCTTTGCATATCGATACAATCAGGGTCACTGCAGGAGGATGCCATATCAGCAAGAGTCATTACTTTCCACAGTTCTGCTATAATCAAATCAAACAGCACTACAATAGCTATTCCCCCTGAAGTCTGTTGCCTCATACAGACTGCCAGTGCATAAAGGATGGACTTACAAAATAACTAGAGCAAAGCAATTCACTTCCTAAAATGCATCACCAATAGTCTGCTCTTTGCCGTAAAACATAATTCTTTGTCATTTTATGAGTTTATTTTGATTGAGTTATTATATATCCCTTTGGTGAAGAGAAAGCTGACCATTTATGAACTGCAAAACATTTTGTTGCTTAGAAGTGCTGGTTTACTGAAATCTAAAAAGTTAGCAATGATATTTGTTAATACTTTGATTTGTCACTGAAATAAGACACTCCAAATTTTTGTTTTAAAACATTGCCTGTTGTAGCAACTAGAAGGATTTTAATTGATCTGAAATGCATTTTTATCAAAATTTTATTTTGAAAAATATTATTTATTTTTTAAAAAATCATTTAAATTTATTTCAAAGAGAAATCAAAATCTGCACAGAAGACCCAATTCTTACCTGTCCGCATCAGCTAAAGGAAAAAAACCACATGCGTGCATTATATATTCATTACACACACACACACGTGCGCGTGCGCGCACACACACACACATATAAAAATTACTGCTTGTGAACGGGATTGGTTAAAAAGCAAGCAAGTAAACAAACAAACAAACAGAACCAACAATGGTATTTTTGGTATTGTGTCATGAAATTGTCTTCAGAAACTTAAATTAAATTACATGATGATAAAGTGTATGAGATCTGTCTACACTTCTAGTTCTGCCACTTGAGGAGCTGCACAACAGAATTATAAGCAACATGGAGGCAAGATGTAGTATTCAAAACAAAGAGTGAATAGACTTGTCGGTCTCAAGTAAGGATTGCAAATGGAACCTCATCGAACTTAATTTCTATTCCACTTTGTATATCAAATGCCCCAACTAAAATTCTACCTTGCACTGTGAGTGAAGGAACTTGCTCTTTCTGGACAGCTACATTCCCTGAGCCTGTTAGTACCTCTCAAAAGATAGTGAAATTGTCCTTAAGAATAAAAAGTGAAAGAAGAGAAAAACAGAGGAAATTTGCTGATTTTACTGCTGTGTTTTTTTCACATCTAATTGCAAAGTAAGAAAGACAGGTTTGTTCAGCTTGCATTAGGCATCCTATCATTAAACCCAACGTGCTTTTTTTTGTGAAATAGTGTGGAATGCTTGATGTTATGGTAAAGTCCACTGTAAAAAAAGACCAAGGAAGATAACAATACTTCACCATCCTGTCTGTTTTGCTTCTATTTATAAAGTTTTATATATTATTGTTTCTCTAAAGAGTAAAGAGTATGATCAGTTCCTCATAGATACGGGGTTTATCCGTGGTGGTCTCAAATGCTATTGAAGCTGGTAGCTATTTTTTAAATCACTAACAATAGCAAAGAATGCAGTCTTTGCATGTATAACAATCCCAAAATGTAAGTTGAAGTTGAGCTTTACTTAGAGAGCCTCTGATGGGAGCTAGAAATGTTGAATTTCACATTCAGCCCAGTCTAGTAGTTTCGGCTAAGCAGACAGTAGCTAGCAGTGCTTGTGAGGTGGGAAGCAGAACAAGAATTTTGTTTTATGTATTAACAAATTAAAATTATGATTACCTGGTCATTCTAACTATTCATGATTTGCTAATGACAAGGTTAGTATTTAAGTCCATGCTCACCAGCAAATCCCATGATGGTCTGAAAATTCCTTTAAGACAGGCAGCTTTGCTCAGCAGCAACTTGCCACCAATGACAAGTCAGCCTTGTAGGGAGATAAGATGGCACTGTTTAGCTCTCAACAATGCCTTTCCTCTCTGAACACAGTAATTCTAGGATTCTGATTATTCCTTGTTAAGACGTCTGTGTTTTTAATCACACTCCAGCATCACTTCTGATATTCAGACAACCTTGCATGTATAACTGCCAAAGAAATGTATATATGCTATTTATAATATGTCTTCATAAAAAAAAAAGTTAAACATGTAAATAGTATTGAAATACATAAAGATGAAACAACAAATAAATCAGTTCAGTGTTCACTGATAGTGAAAAACAAAACCAAAGCACAAATATGTTGAATTGGATTTGAGATTTAAAGCAGATAATATTAGTGTAGGGGATGAAAAATTAACATAATGTTATCCCAAAAGACAAACCCAAAAATTTAGTCATTATTTAGACCTAAAAATGCGTATGTATTAATGTGTGAAGATGCATTTTCAGCAGCTGTAATTCTAGCACACAGTTTGAGTTCTTCTGATATCATAAAATAACAGTCTAGGGTAATGGATTAACTTTGCATTTAATCATAACATACAGTCATATTCTCTCCTTTGAGTCAGTTTTCACTGAAATTTATCTTCTATAAATTGTGAAGAAGATACTTTACATGGTATTTCATAAAATGACATTTTTAATATGACATATGACATTTAAAATGACATATTTTAAACAAATTCATAAAATAAATAGCAGTCCTAAATTCTCAGAAACTTTTCTTCAGAAGTTAACATCCTCAGTTTAGGGAAAATGCAACATATGAGGATAACATCCAGATTGTTAATTTATGGTCGAAACAGAAGAAGGAAAATCGAAGGTTGCTTTAGTAGTGTTTAAATTATGTGTTATACTTATTTATTGTATTGATAAATAAGTTTAATTGTCCTCCCAGAGACTGACAACCAGAAACTGTTTTCAAAGAGATTTTGATTTTTCTGAAGCAAGCATATAGATCTACTTTAAAGTTGTTGTTTTTTTTACAGTCAGTCAATTCTGCTACTACCTATTTATAAACGATTATCAGAGCCTTATGAGATCAGTAAAAATGAACTAAATATACTCTTGAATTATTTCAGCTAATTGTACCAAGTATAAACTTGTCTGAGAGGGTCAAGTGTGATAATATGCACTCAAAGTACTCAGTATTCCAGAATAAAATTACTTTGATCTTTGAAAATATCATAGAAGAGGAATGAATATCACTAGCTGCATAGCTATGCATTTTTCAAACATAAGTAGTCTCCTTAAAAGATTGTAACAGAAGTCTGGGGCTCCAGAAAATCAATTTGGAACTATACACAAAAAACTTACTTTCTTGTCAGATAAGCAGAATTTCACAGATGTACAAAGGTCCAGGAAAAATAGGCTGAAAATTACAAAACTTATTCTTTCTAGAAAAGTCTTTTGTCTGCAAGAAATAATTTGCTTTATAGACCCAAATACATATATTGAGAGGAAAAGAGAGATGTCTGGTGGTTTTTTTGATTTTTTTTTTTGTTTGGTTTTTGTGGGGGTTTTTTATATATATATCAAATGTACAGGGTATAGCTTCCTATTTACAGAGCAGAATAAATACACTAAGTCATCTGGAAAGCTTGAGTTTTATCATTTGCTAGGTTTTATTTGGTGTTCATGTGAGAGTATGGAGACAGAGGGAAAAAAGTGATCTGCACATGAATTGCAAAGCAAACTCACAGCCCAGATGGCTATGCCTGTCACCTATCTGGGCACATGGCAGAGAAAAAAAATTGATTCTTCATTCTAGTAATGAGATGTATGGAAAGAATTCGATCATGTTTAATTACACACATTATTTTTGCAACATGGACATCTGCTTATAATATTGGATGACTTGTATGAATTATTTTAGATACAAACAAATGTATGTGGTTTCTTCATTTAACACTAATGAATAACTGACAAAGATAAAATGTTAATAATCTGTTTACATTTATAAAATGCCAGTGCACAGGACGTATTTTGGCTCTGTTTCCTCAGCTTTCTGGGATATTATCAGCCATGCAGGACCATATGTCACCAGAAATAATCACAAATTATCAGCTTGTTACTCTTCTATTTCCGTGCTGAGGAGGAAACAAAAAAAAGCCCAAAAACCAGAACTGAAAAACCTCAGGTACCTACAAAAGAAAAACCAAATATCTATACATTAAATGGATGTCTTATGAATTAAAACTATTTCGGTTGATCACCAGTTTTAAGTCGAAATGCTGCGATTTGTATTTCAGGCAGACTTTAGCAGATGTTGAATTACTGACCTGCTTAGGAACACATTTGTACCTTCTAAGTTCACATTTGGACTGAAGAACTAAGCACATAAGCAACTACTTTGTCAGTATGATTCTTCTTCTCCCCACATCAGAGACTGCCCACAGATTTCTTCCCATAGAGGTAAAACATTTATGTTTGGTGCATAATCCCAGAGGGAATTAAGAGCAGTTACATAGATAGATGGCTCAAAGAACTACCCTTGTAAGCAGTTTGGTCAGTGCGGTCACTACATATTTTAAAAAAGGGAATTCAACTTCAAATTCAGACCCTTAAATTTAGATTTCAATGAAGCAGTTCCTTAGATGTGTCTCAGTTATCTAAGCTTTCATTAGATCCAGTGAAGGTTAGCTGAGCTGCCAAACTCCCTGTATAGTTGGTTTAAGTAAATTATATCACACTTAGCCATTAGAAGGCACCCACCTGTAGAAAGTTTTAGATCTTAATTTAGGAATCCTTTCAGTGGTGTATAAGTCTGTAAGGTTGTCAACTTCTAAATAAGCATCTGAGTAGTTTACAGTTTCAGCAAATCAGGATATTGCTTTGGAGTAGTAAATGTTTTTTTGAGGAAATTGCATGAATGTGTGCACATTATTTGTAGATATTTGTCTTTAAACTGGTAATTATAAAAAACTAATTGAAAAATGTATTGCTAAACATCTCTGTCATATAGATATATAGATTGAGCAAAACTCAGCCCTGAGGTAATACTGTGGTACGTTAAAACTAAAAGAAGGAAATTTTTTCTCTATACAAGTCAGAGTTCCAGTATTGAAAAGATTTTATTTTTCTTTTCTCAAAACAGCATTTCACTATTTCACTGGAATGTTTGGAATTGCATCAGAGGGCTTTGTAAGCTCAGAGTTTCATTTTTAGGGAGTGCATATGTCACCTGTGAGTTTTTAAATTAACATGGAAACTACTTGGGGTTCTTTCTTTTCTCAGTCAAAAAAGCCCAACCAAACAAAAAAAAATAAAAGCCCTAAAACCCAGAATAATAAAAAAAACCTGATTAAAGAAATACACTTATAGAATGTATTAAGTGAAAAGGGTATTGTATAGCTAAACCAGAGTGAATGCAAGCATTAAATAAGTATTGAATTAATAAGGTAGAACAAGTTTTCTTCCTGAGACAAAGATTTATCACTTCCTTGTTGAGCCTGACTGTGAAAAGAAACAAGTAATTTCACATCAGTGACAACACATCTTCAAAATATAGCGTGACACTCTGACTTTCAAATTTTTAAGTCAAGTCCTCAGACAAGAGCCTTATGATTTTTTTTGCTAGAACTCAGAATTTACATGCATGCCAGAAGTAAACTTTTAAATTTTCAGCTAAAACTGGACCAATGAAAATATTCAGCTTGAAACTGTCTCTGGATTTCATAAAGAGACTTACATTCCTGTTAGCTTGTTTTATTGGCTTTATAGGTTGTACTTCTTACTGTTAATGTAAAGTTTGGGGGCTTTTTTAGCACTCCCATTCTGTCTCCAGAATTTGAACAGAAGTTTCTGGGGTGCTTTGGTCAAGGCAGAGGATTTTCAAGAGACTTTTTATGGATCAGAGGGCATTAAAAACAAGCCTGTGCTATAAGTGCTACAGGGCCAGTGAGGTGAGATTTTATGCAGCTGAATTAGAATTAGGCTTCATGAGAGCTCAGCCATTGATGCCTACAGAGGTTCTCTGGAGAACACTTACAGAAAAATTATTTTGCTCATATCATATTTTTTTATAGTTGAATATTGAGTGTCTGATTTTATTTCCTACGGAAATCAGAGTCAATGTGAATGTTTCTTTTTTTAGTATGTTTAGGATGTGACGGGTCCTGGAAGGTAGTTTCTCAACGTCTGCTAAATCCCTGCTGGGGATACCATAGGAGCCAAAGGAAAGACTAAATCATTGAAATAAAAATGAATTTGCTTTTTCTGCGTATTTCCCTGCTTCTTAAAAATAAATCACTCTTTATTTTTCCTTTTTATAGTGGTGTGAGAGACACACAGCATATATTATATTTATTTTCTTTCTGACTTTATTCCTTTCAAAGAAATGGTACTTTGCTATCAAATTATTTCAAACTGATTATTTCTGTGCATTTTCACCCCATCTGTGGATCTGAATTCAAACTGATAATTCTGTAATAGTATTAAGAATATCTCAAGTGTAATTGGGATCTTTTTGATGAAGTTGCTTTTGAGTCCAAGGTTCTCAGATGTTTTGCTGTTTGTTGCTGTGACTTCAGAGAGTGACTGCCTTGAAGTTATTTGTCAGGTGTAAAGATTTCATCATAGTGTCTTCATCTATTCAAGAAGAGGAAATATCCTTTTATTATCAGACAAGAGGGAATGAAGAAGTAAGAAAGCTAACTGTCAAATATATCAAATGATGACAAACAAACGGAAATAATTACCTTGTGATCTTTTCTATGAATCATCTTGCTCTAGCGTCTATTGTTACAAGACTGGAGCACTCTAATAATGATTAGAGTTTTATAATGCAAAATATACACCACACAGAATAATACAGAAAAACATGTGTATTTAGGAAAATGATTTTATTCTTACACAAGGTGGGAGGATATGACCTTAACATTGTGAAAGAAGAAATAGATAAAAGAGGAAAAATACTATTGCAAATATGAAAAATAAAGGTATTAAAAGTTTTCTTAAAAAAAATTATTTCCACAGGTTTTTTCATATTGTTTTTAGAGGTTACTCTTAAAAAATTTTAGCACAAAAATAACTTTAGAGCAATTTCTATTAAAAGGATGATAACCATATCTCTGGCTGATAAAATTATGCTGAGAAAAGAGCACTGATTCATAGCTGATTTTGGTCATAACTCCTGTCTCAAAACCATTTAAATTACAATATAATAATAATAAACTTTTCCTTATGTTAAGATTCCTCACTAAAATGAAGGTACAGTTTGTGAATTGGAATTTAGGTCTCCATTAGTCTGCCTGCTGCTGCAGAAGCTTTAGTACCCCATTGTTTTCAAGTTAACCATCAGAACAGTATCGTAACTAGGAACGCAAATTAGAGATCTCTGCGTCAGTTATGTATACTGTGTAAGAAAGATTATTTTAATAGGAATCCTTAGCTCTGACTGTATACCTAAACTGTGTGAATTCAGTGTTACGGTATCCACTTCCTTTCTTATACAAATATTGAATAAATCTCTCAGAATTAGAAAGTTTCATACTTAATTGTATTCAGCTTTTATGTATGTAGTAGGCCATGTGAGAGGGAATGCAATGAAGCATGTATCTCCTAAATAAGAGAACATCAATGGGATAATCACAGAATATTCTGCATAGGATCCTATACCCTCTTTCGACTTATGAATTTCCCAGAAGAAGACTTTAGAAGTCATATTATTTTTCTTTAACATAGGGAGATTATTAAATTGACTTCTTAGCAGAAACAGTAATATAACACGTGCCATTTTTACTTCCATAATAAAAATTTGAGACATAAGTGAAGTATTGTAAAACATGCTTACTATGTTGGTTTTGGCAGCCAGTGGTGTATAAAGGTTACATTTGTTTCAGTTTACGTAGACATTTTTAGGTAATCCATTTAGCATAGATTTCATATCCCAACTATTTATTACTGTTGTGGTTTAGGCCCAATCGGCAACTGAGCACCACGATGCCCAGAGAAGGGGCTAGACAAAATAAAGGGATTGGGAGGGATTTTTTGCTCACCACTGATGGTGACGGGCAAAAGACAGGCTCATCGTGAGGAGAAAAAACCAAAACAAGTTAATTTTTTTACCAGTAACATCAGAGTAGAACAGGGAAAGATATAAACAGATCTTCCCCCCATTCCTTCTTTCTTCCCAGGCTCAGTTTTGTTCCCAGATTCTTTACCTCCCCCTTGATTTGCCTAGTGATGCAGGGGGATGGGAATGTGGGGTGCAGTCAGTTCATTCCATGTGGTCTCTGCCACTACTTCCTCTTCAGGGGGGCAGGGAGGATTCCTCCCACTCTCCCTCTGCTTCCCTGTGGCACCCTTTCCAACAGGAGAAAAAAAAGTCCAATGTGGGTCTGCCCATAGCTGCAGTTCCCTCATGTATGAGCTGCCCCAGCACACACCACCCATGGAGTCACGGCCTCTTCAGGAGAGCCCACCTTCTCGTGTGGATCTCTGCTCCACCACTGAACCTCCACAAGCTGCAGGCAGGGCAATCTGTGGTCTTGCCATGACCTGCAGGGGAAACCTCGGCTTCACACACCTCTTCCTCCTCCCTCTCCTTTCTTCCTTCACCAACCTTGGTGTTTGCACAGTTGTTTTCCTCATGTTCCTCTCTTTTCTCTGCTGCAGGTCTCTTCTGATGGTACTTGAAAAGTTCCCATCTCTCTCTCTCTCTCGGGCTGGAGTTGCAGCAGGGCTTGAGCTTAAGTAGGGGCCAGGGCCGGGGCTGTCTGCAACCAGGAATGTGTTGGTTGGGGCTGGGGCAATAGAGAGAGGGCCATGCGCTGCATCTCCCTTAAATATATGAATTCACAGGGGCACTGATTGGCTTGACCCTGGTCAGAGGTGGGGCTGACATTTTTGATGTAGAGGTCCGTCTGACATTTTAGAGCTAGGGGAACTTCTAGTAGCTTCTTACAGGGCAATCTCCATAGCCCTCCCTCACTACCAAAAAACCCCCAGACCCCACACAGAAAACCCAATACAATTACTAGTTCACTCATTTAAGACACATAGACCATTTTATTATATTATGAAAATATTATTGATTGTATCCTGTTCAAATGTTGTGATAGCAATATTCAGCAGCATTTTAGGCTAGACTACTAATCCCTGAGCAGACCCCAAGTAAACTGAGTTTCTAATCATTAAAAGTAAAAGCAGCATTATTGTTCCTGTATGTAGCCTACAAGTGAAGGGGTGTGTTAGTGATCTCCTTCAGTAAATTTACTGAAGGTGTGAAATACTTTAATCTCCACCCAAAAAAGTCTTATTAAAAGCAGATTTTAGTTCAAACATGGCCAATACTTTCCTTGAATATTTCTGGCACTTTAGGAACTCATTCCATCAGTTTGACTTTCAGATAGGAAAATAAGAGTAATCTTTCTTTCATTGATGTTTTCCATTAAATTAGTTGGAATTCTGGCTCAAGAACTGACTGAACTGAAAAGTCAGTCAAGTAATAGATCCACTTGTTTATATTTTTAATTAATAACTGGCTGGATTTCCAATTCATTTTTCAAGTGTACTGAAGGCAAGTGTGTCAGTTGATAACATCCACTATCAACTAGCAAATGGTCGTGCATGGTATCAAAGTGTTGCCTGGAAAAGAAGCAGTGCTGTAGATTTTGAAATAACAGTTTTACAGTTTAAAAGAAGACCATGAAAAGACCTGTTCTTTTCTTGACTACAGTTCAGACAGCTCCCTCCAGGCCTGAAACAGTAACTGTCTCTCCCACTTCCTTGCCATTGTCAGAATTAAAATCTTCCTCCTTTTTAATTTAAGAAGTAAAAATAGTTTCAATACCACATCAGAAGACAAGTTCCACTCAGGGACATAATGAATGGTCCTTTCTGTCATGGATGAATTAAAGATAACTTAAAAAAAAGATTAATAGTAGTAAAGAAAAAATATATGTGTTTCTTCCTACACAACTGACTTCAAAGGGTGATCTTTGAAACCAAAATAAAAACTATGACACATATCTCATAAATTATTTTGGGGTGTGTGTGAGAAAGTAAGGTTTTTGTCCTACAGTGACACCAAAATAAAACAAGTCTCAACTGGTCTGTATTTGATTGTTAGCTCAGAGAGGTACATATATGGCTTTCTAACTCAGTGGTACTAAAGATCATTTGTGATAAATACTGAGAGAGAGCTGGTGTGTGTTTACTTATCAGACTAGTAAATATTGATGTTCACCTTAGCTGTAGACAGTATAAAGGCCAGTTAAGGATGCTTTCTGATTTTCTTTCTGATGGAGGTATGTGCAGGTGTGTGAATAAGGTCATTACTTTCTGTAATGTATGATGTGACAGTTAATATGGTATTACATTCTGCTTATATATAGGTGAATTTGATTGTCTAGATTATTTTTTGTGGAAATGGTTTTGAATATTGAATGGTAAAGTAAAAAATATAGTCCAACATGCTGTCTTATCTTAATGAGGAGATCAGATATTTGGGAGTAAAGGTACAAAACAAGCATATAGTTTGTGTGTGCTTCAGTGTGAAGATCTCCAAAGAGAGATGTTTAGGGCTCCCGCAACATCTTCACATTCTACTTGCTTTTCTAGAGTCAGTGATTCTAACAGTTACAGAAATCCTAACTTTTTTACATTGACAACACTGTAACTTTTAAAGCTCTCTTTCTGATGGCATACCTTATTACTGTATTTACTCCTATGAAGCTATATGCATGTGTGAAGCAGTTCCATTTGTTCTGTGTGAAGTTGCTCATTATATTATGCAATCAGTTCAAACTATAACAGAGGAAACCTTTATTGAAAAACTTAAACTTCTAGCATCATGGGCCTTTAAATATCTCAACACAAATAAACATGAGCACTCCTTTGGGACATGAGGGAAGATTAACAGGACCCTACAAAAGCCAGCTTGGAAAGACCTAATAGTAGGATTTGTCAGTAAAGCAGTTCATACTGTTGTTTCCTGGATCCTGTGGCAATAAGCCTTTGGAGAGCTTAAAAACAGATCCTGTCTCCTAATATAGGGGTAAGTTAATATCAAGCACAAGTTTAATGCTGGTAAGGAAATATCTCATCCAGGTTTCAGGAAAAAATAAAAAAGTGGGCTCAGAAAGGGAAGGCAGACTTTTTCATTATAGTTTTCTTAGTTAAAGCAGTACTGTTTGTTATGCTACACTGTGTCAAGTAGGAGAACAATATAATTTTACTCTAAAAATAGCCAAAATCTGTGCTATAGAACTGTAAGTGTAGCAGATATTCCAGTGATTATTTAAAGTTTTTTTATTAAATAATGCAAAGTGTTGAAGTTGCTAACTCTAGTGTTGAGACTATGATCAAATGTGAATTTGTTGCTTTAAGAATGTTTTCATAAAGAATCTTCTATCTATATAAAGAGAATTTCACATATAATATGTAATGAAATTTGAAAATTTGTTCATGAAAAGAGTATTTCTGTTGTAAATCAGTCTTGCTGATTCTAAATACAGCTTGAAAAGCCTAATGTTCTGAAAAGTGTTCAAAGAAAAGGAAATAAAACAATTCAAATACATATGCCTTGAAATTACTTCAAAGAGGCTTAGCCTCTTTTACTCTTAGCCAGTAAAAATTTCTGTTACATAAGCATGAGTTTTCCATCCAAATGAGGACCTCATTAGAAAATAAAAAACACCTGTCAGAGCAGTCTGCAGTGCAACTTTTTATCACAAAGTATTCAATTATGCCAACCATGTAATTGTATCAATCCTTCCCACAACAGTTCAAATATGTGTACTGTACATGTACATTCATGTAGTTATTAACTGCAGAAGAGTTACTATGAGTGCAAAAATTATCCCAGCAGTTTTATTTGCGCAAGACCAGGTCCACTATAGAGGTTAAGAGTGAAGATACAGAGAGCAAAACATAAACAGAAAAATTCAGAAGTCATACTCTTATGTGGCAGTAAATATGAATTAGTATACGTGATGTTAGATGAAAAGATTTCCAGAGTCTGTGAACAACCCAGACATATTTTAAATTAAGAGAAAAACAGGTGCAGTAATAGCAGTAGTTCTCAAACAACCCATATGAAGATGCAAAAAGTAGCTGTGACAATGGCAAAAAGGAAAATATTATGTGGAGAGCTCCTATTGATCCTTAAAGTAAGAGGGAGTTAGAAGAAAAATCTTAAACTATGTGCTTATAGTAGCAAAGAATCATGGTTCATGTGCTACACAGAAGAAGGATAAATACTGGAATAAATAAAGAAATTCTATAAATTGTTAAGGAAAAAAAAACCGCAAAAAAACCACCAGTTTATTTGGAGAGCAGAATAATTTCTCAGAAATCAGATAAAACAGAAAAGAAACAAATCTTATAAAATCTGTGAAAACTTGAAAGAGAAAACAAAATGTGCAATATAAAAACTCAGCTTGAAAACTGTTTTAAATATGGTGCTATTATGTTTGGATTACTTTCCACCATTTGGGATTGTTTTAAATTACCACCATGTATACAAAATAAGGTAGGAAATGTCACAAAAGATTGAAACATAACTACAGAGACAGTGCTGTATACTGAAGATGTTTTGTTACTCAGATTTAAGACCATGTGAAACACAGGAACTTTTTTAAATGCAGGTAATCTATATGGATAATTTACAAATGAATGAAATGAAATGAAAAAAATGTGTTCTGTCTTTCAGAAAAATTGGAGATTTTGAAATTTACAGCAGTTTCTAAACCTCAGATCCACAGGTAGATCCTATAAAAAATTTATTTTAGGTTCTGATTATATCATTTTTCTGTATTTCCATTTCAGTTAAATAGAAATATAATTTATTAAAACTCTTTACCATCATGATACCAAGGTATGTCTCCTGTTTTCAAACTTTTTTATTTCTTCTGCAATCACTGTCTGCATCTGGATCATGTGAATCGGTTTCCTGCCTTTCTTATGACAATGTTGTTATCAGAAAATAATCTGAAGATAGGTACTGGCACCAAGTAATTTCTTTCATCTTTAGAATGCATTTCATTTTACTTACCAAGCATACATGACTACTCTGGTGTAATTCAGAAATTAAAACCCCCAGTTTTTAATTTAAAGTGCATTTTAGTTAAACTTTGAGTGATGCTTGTAATGTCACTTATGTAAATAATTTTTTAAAGTCAAATCTAAAGAGACACATTTTATTCTCCAAAAAGCTTTAACTGTACATAGAAACCATCTGTGTTGTGACACAGGTATTAAAGTACATTTTCTTGTACTGATTGTTCAATCATCTATGAGCAACTCTTCTGCTTTGAACTACTTTGTATAATGGAATAGTGTACCTTTAAAGTTCACAACAAGAAAATGCTTTATCCTTTTCAACAGAACCAAACAGTTATGTGACTTTTATTCTAAATAAAATGTGTATGCTTAATATTTTACCAACATTTCTAAATTAAGTGACTTGAAATTTAAATATTAAAATATATTAATGAATTTACCTAAATTAAATAGTGAACATAGGTGGTCATCTGTGTAAGGCAATCATTCTGAGTGCATATTTAATAACATTTCTTTTGCTTTAGTTTGTTCCTTTCTAATGAGAGACTTGAGAAACCAGATTTATTGTAAAACATTCAGGAACCTTCCTTTTCATCTCCTTCCTCTAGTCTCCTTCCTCCCTTCCTCGAGACAGGCATGTCCTCATTCTTCCCTACCTACACATTACACAGATTAAAATTATCAATTTATATTGAAATAGGGGACTGACATCTCTGAATATGGGAAGAAGATGAGGAAAAATGAAGCCTTCCTCTAAATTCATATAAACTTGCAAAATCAAATCTATAAGACACCAAAGATTGCTTCTTTCCTCTGTTTTGGAGTACCACGTAGCAAGAGGAATGTAAACGGGTTAATATTTTTCTTGCTTGCAATAGAAGCTTTGAGAAGAAATAATTGAAAATTCTGTAAGTCTCTTGTGAAAAATCAGTATTTTTTCCTGATGTTTTATGCTTATTAGAAATAATCTGAATAATTTTTCTAGACTTTCAGATAATCATATACACATAGGTGTAGGTTCTGTTTTCCCTTATCTAAAATGCTCATATCAGGATTGATAAGAATAATGTCATCTCCTGGGTATAAAACAGGAGAAGAATCTGGAAATGAATGGGCCTCAGACATGTCTTGTCTTATGGCTAATAGCATTGTCCCTAGCAGTTTCTGGCCACAATCTAGGAGGTTGAATTTTCCACGGACTATTTGACACATGCAGTTCTCATCCAGTCATCTTAAGCTGAAAGCAAAAAAAGATCCTAGATCAGACACAGGACACTCTGTTTAGCCAAATTCAGTCCTCGTAAACACTCTTGGGCATATTTAATTTAGTAGTATAGACATAGCCAAATATTTTTGACCACGGTTTTCCAGTAAAATCTTAAGGTATCTCTAAGTGAAAATAACAGTGGTTTGTTTTAGGAAATATTTAACATTTGTGGGAGCCAAATAATTGCAAGTGGTATGGATGTAGCCAAGGTCCCTGTTGCTGTGTAAAGGAAAGTAGTTCAAACAGGTGTTTGTATGACATATAAACCAACAGCAATGTGCATTACCTATGAGCTCAGAAAAAATGGTCAACAGAATGATTGCTAGCTATGACTACCAAGCAAGCTGTATAAGTACTATCTTCAGATATTAGTGGAATGATCCCTGACAGTTGTTTGTGTGGTGGTTATCTTTCCTCCTTGAAACTATAATAGCATTCATTCAATTAGACTTTCATCACACAAGCCAGGCTTTACAAAGATCTCAGTTTATTTCAAAAATATCACATAACCTTGCGTTACCTGCCTGTCACAAAGTGTTGGTTCAAAGAAGAACTTTTCAGCTATGTGATGTTAGTTCCTGTCTATGTGAAATACAGAAGCTCTGTAATCCAGGTACCTTGGTGTTGGATTTATACTCTTGACGTTACCTCAAAATACATGTGCATATATTTTATAGTCTCCTTTTCTTTCAAATACACAAAAGTTGAAGTCTTTCTTGTTTACATTTAAAATAAATAAATTAACAAATAGACATTTTTCAGAGGAAAGATATCAGCTTTTTAGAACCTGCTCTAACAACAGAAATCAGACTAAGAAATGTGAGGCAAAGAATGAAAGGTTTACTTGCTAGCGCCGCATAATGTGATAATGCAAATCATACTGTGGCTTGTTTTCACCACCTGCTTCAGGTCTTGAATACTGGTCACAATCAGGTAATTTAAAGTCATAGTCAAAGAAGCAAGATATGTATCTCCAAAAGTGATAGTGATGTTCACTATCTGGAAACAATCATCAGCTCCCTGAAGGAAAACATAAACCAATAAATCTTTCTCAAATGTTCAAAGATCTTTCAACACTTGTAGCTTTAAAAACTGAGAAAAGATAGGCACAATGAGGTTGAGATACATGCCAGAAATTATGTTGATATGTATATCTGAGCTAGTTATGCAGAGTCTTTCTTTATCCCACATGGACATTGGACCTTTGGATATGATAAATCTTGTTCTAACGTTAACAACTAAAGTAAATCAGAGAAATTACAATCTTAAATTTGTTCATCTGTCTCCATTTTCTGTAAAGGAAAACTAAGTGTAATTAGTTCAGATGTAGACACCAAACATGTGATAGACAAATCACTATGAGAGACAGTATAATTTTGTATTGATCACAAGCTCTCACAGAAGATTTTGGCTGGGTTTAAACTTACTTTGATGTGATGAATTATGTATTTGATAAACAACAGATGCAGTACATTGACCACTTCAGTCAAGAAATAATGTCTTATGGAAGTCTTATCTGAAAGTTTCCACTTTGAAAATATTTACTGACAGGCAGACATTAATAGAAAATACCTTATTAAATTGTGTGCTGTAATAGATTTCATATTAAAAAAGGCAAAAAAATATGGTACATTTCATGTTTTCATATTACAATTGGGAAAATCATTCTACTCCACATAATGAAAGTACAGATTGAACACATTTAGAAAGTAGTTTTATTGGCTATGTACTGGAAAGCTCTTTGTGAGGCTGTTTTGGAGGATTCAGGTGGTTGTTTTTGGTTGGTTGGTTGGTTACTAATCCAAGAGCAATATAGAAAAAAAACATAGTATTAATCACTGCTAATGGAGTAAATTAAGGGAGGAAAGTAGATGAGATTTGAAAACTTATATGAAAATAAGGGTAAGTAAATACTTCATAAGGCATCAAAAAGTTAAATATGACTGTCTATGAATCTTGGAAAATGAGAAGGAAGATGCAAACAATAAGAACATATAGATGCTTAAAGTACAAAATTAATTTGAATAAGTAAACCAGTTGTGTGAGCTGGAACAATAACATGATTCTGTTATAAAAGGAAAGCAAGTGTGCCAGGACTGAAGTCACTATATCAGACTCTCTTTAATCTTGCAATCCAGTGCGAAACTACAATGAAAAAGTGCTATTTGTAAGGATGTAGAATTTGTTTATATTTGGATTAAAACTGTGAAATAGATTTCTAGTATGATAACACAACAATGATATTTAAAAGGTAAGTGATCAAAATTAGTTATTTAAATTATTTTTTTTAATTAACAAACTGCCACATAACATGTAAATTTATCCCAAATCATTCATAAAAAATGCGGTATTGCTCTACAATCTTCTAATCCATTTGCAGGATTTACGATCAATTTAAAACAATCTTGTTGACTTCCAAAACAAATAAATATTGAATAAATCAATGTTTCTGAAGAGTCCTTATTGGGACCTTTCAATATGTAAAGAAGGTTGATAAGAATGATAGAGTCTTTTTACCAAGGCCTGTAGCTAGAGGACAAGGGGCAAAGATTTCAGACTAATAGAGGGTAGATTTAGGTTGTATATAAGGAAGAAATTCCTTACTATGAGGGTGGTGAGACACTAGAACTGGTTACATAGAGAAGTTGTGGATGCCCCCTCCCTGGCAGTGTTCAAGGCCAGGTTGGATGGGGCTTTGAGCAACCTGATCTAGTGGGAGGTGTCCCTGCCCATTGCAGGAGTGGTTGAACTAGATGATTTTTAAGGTCTCATCCAACCCAAACCATTCTACAATTCTATGATATTACAAAAATCTGGCCCAAAATATTTGCTACTCTGTAATCTCTGTAAAGGTATTGAGAACCTTTTCCAGTAAAGAAATTATAATAACTTAAGTAGGTGATTACATTCTAAGTGCTTACAGGTTTACCAGTAAGAAATATTATTAGAATTTTAATCTATATTTAGGAAAACATTATTAAAAAGTATTTTTTTGGTTGGTTGGGTTTTTTGGTTGGTTGGTTTCGGCTTTGTTTTGGGTTTTTTTGTATATCTGTTTACTTCTCTTTTTATAATTTCAGCATTCAAATGTGGAAAGCCTCTCTTCCTCTATTTTAACATATTCTGGACACAGTAAAGCTCGTCATTCAGGAAGCAAAATATTACCTACCCAAAGGACATCTACTGCAGATGGTTTGACTTTGGCAACCATATGGCAAACATGTTTTGGCAAAAAGGTATGTGACTTTGTATTTGCCAGCTTCTTTGCAGTAGCCAGATATTTTTGAAGCAGATCTATAAATAGTATATTTCTCCACCTCTTTCTCTCTGTGTCTCTCTGTTTGTCTCTCTCACTTTATTTTAAACCTAGTAATGTCCTCCACAAATAAATGTGTGCTGCAAAATTACAGAAGATGGAGCTCATATAAATTCAAAGGAAAAAAATGCAGGAAACATTTAAATAATTATTTTTTTTTATTCTTACAAATCCTCTTTCACAGAGCTTGAAACATTGAACAGAAATGTCTCAAATCTGTTGACATAATAATTTCATGTAAGAAAATAGGAAAAGTTTCAATAAGGTCAAACCAGAATATTTTGTTTTGCAACATTATCTCTTACTGCAACAGGCTGCATGCATATAACTGGATCTTGAATGCCACTGAAGCTGCATGTTACAGTGATGTCATGACTCCATACCAGGACATGACCTGGATACTGTTAATCCTTTTAGCGCTTGTCTATGAGAAAGAATATCACCTGTTATTATTGCAGTCTGCAATAGGTGTTCTGAGAGATGGCAAAGTACTAGAAACTAAGTGTAGGAAACACCACTCCATAACACAGTTGCAGTATAATCTTTCTACTTTTTAAGGTGAATAGAGATCATAACCTTGGAATCAGCATAGCAGCGCTATGCTAGCACATAAAATTGCTTGAGATGTTTAGTCACGAGCAGTGATCCCATTTGTCTTTTCCTTTCTCTTTTAATTGCATGGAATAATCCACTTACCTGTCCAGTATCAACTGTTAAAGGAGACTTTAGCAAGAAAGTGTGTTTGTTTGACCAAATATAAACGTTCACAATATACAGCTGAGATAACTAGCCAAAATTGTCTTTTAGATTAATGTTGAGTCTTTAAGGTGCTATGTCTTTCCTAAAGTAGATGGCTAAAATAAGTCAGATGATTCATGCCCTAACATTGTTCTTTTTCCCTATATTGACACAAAAATGTTATGGTTCAGAAGTAAACTACACTGTTGACACTTTTAAGTGACTCGAACCCCACTGAGGGTGGTCTCATTGCTATTTCCTAACAAACTGCATTGAAACATCTGCTTTTAGTATAATTTAGTAATCAAGCACCTTTGAGCAACTGGATTTCGTAAAATGTTTTCTCAGGGTTTGCAAAACCGTAAGATACATTCTACTCTAAGGAGGCTAAAAGTTAGGAGGGATACACTTGTATCTGAACAAAACTAACAGCTGTGTGTGAAAACCAATATTTTTTTAAAGATCTTTTCTGAAGAAGAAAATGTTAAAATTTATTTTTAGTTGCAAATAGGGTTATTTTCCAGATGGGTTTCTGGAGCAATTTAATATACCAAACAGAAATAGCAGTTTTATATAAAACCTGCATAAAAAACACTAAACTTTCTGGGAATATACATTTTAAGTATGGTTTCTTTTATCTTCCACTCTATTTTCTTGTTTTCACTTTATCATCAAGACCCTTGACCAGATTTCTTCCTGATTTTGTGGCTTTTCCAGTTGTGTGGATCCAGCATAACAGTAATACACCTCATTTTTACAGGACACTTATCTAGGCACCATGAAAAGGGTAGATATCTTTCTGAATTTCTTTGTGTTCAGATACCTGTTGTTAGGATAGTATTTCCTTTGCTTTTCAGGCACCTGAGTGAAACAAAGTATATTTAAAACAGGCAAAACTTGAAATTCAAACTTTAGAAACAGTTGGTGTACTATGCATCAGGTTATACTTCTCTTATGCCAAACTTAGAGAGATAATAATAGGAAACTTAAGGAGTGAAATATGTATATAATTTAATCATGAACATGACAACCATCTAATCTATCCAGTCCTCATGGTAATTGTCAGCTTCATTGCCAACTAGTTATAACTCATTGTTTCTAAAGTTGCGTATTCCTAAATCCCTCCAGGGTATTCCTCAACTTACATGTTCAGTAGAACTTCCTTTGACTGAAGACACCCACTCTCATACTCCATCTCAGCTGTCTCCAGCAAGTCACGTCCAATACCAAGTTTTGCACTTGGGTTTCCTTTATCTGACATTCTGTCAAGGTTACAAAGGACTTTCAAAGTTATCCTGGGCCCCCACTTAGAAAAATTAGCATTTATGACTACAATGTTTTCATTTTTTTTTTATTAGATTCTTGTATAAATGAAATGTGTCACAAATTCAAGCATAAGACAGGACACAAAACCCCATGAATATTAAAGCTGAGAATTCTAGAGATAAAGTTTTGGGCAAAGTAATACAGCAAAGCTGAGAAGATCGACTAGTTATATTATTAAAGCAGTGGCCATCATGTCCTTAGGTGAATGCTGAAGGTACCATCTTTCAGGCGATTTCTATAGAAGCAACTTTCAAGCACATGGAACTGACAAAGTTTGATTTTCTATGGCATTTTGTCATGTGGCAGGATTCACTGATACCTCATGCAAATCCAGTTGAAAACATATTTCTCCAGAGTCTAATTAGGTCTAAACATTCACAAAAGTTTTACTGTACGAAGGCAGTCTGTTTTTCTTCTCATTTGGCTATTTTCAGAAGCTTGAAGCACGTTTTGATGTCTATAATCTCTATGATATCTTGATCATCTTGATCTGCATGACGTCTCAGTATTTCTAGCAATTCTGATTGACATTGACCATAGAGTTCAAAAGAGATTAAGAGGAAACAAGGCAGACAGAGTGTTCTGTGCATCCAACCAGGAACAGAATAATAACATAAGCTTAATTTCCTTAGGCTCAAAGACAGCAGACTAAAAAAAGATGCTCACGATTGCCATGGTTTAACCCAGCAAGAAGCTAAGCACCACACAGCCACTTGCTCACTCCACGCCTTTGGGGGGGGGCAACAATCAGAGGAAAAAGTTTGGAGCACTTGTGAGTTGAGAGAAAACCAGTTTAATGATTAAAATAAACCAAACTAAGATAATAATAACAATAATAACAATAAAATTTGTAAAAATAGGAACAATGATAACAAAGCAATCAAAGTTACATTCCGCTCACACAGCAGACTCTGGCTGTGCACCAGTGAAACATGCTGGTCAATGACAGGGGATGTGTAAGCCTCAGGAAACAGATTATGAGCTAGACCTTCCAAAGACAGCATCCATCAAGGGAAAAAGAGGGTGTCCCTGGCAAACTCCCCATTGTATAATCAGTGTGACATTTATGGTATGAAATACTTTCTGTACAACAACTGGGTCGTCTGTCCTGGCTATGACTCCTCCCAGATTCTTGTACAGAAGTGGCAGGGAGGATAAGCAAAAACTAAAAAACTGTCTGTCCTTGACTTAATGTAAAATTTGTTTGGCAGCAACCAAAACATTGGTATGCTATCACAAGATTTTTCAGCAGATCCAAAACAAAGTCTCACTAGCTACCATTAAGAATAATAACTCTATTCCAGCTAAGACTAAAACAAAGTGTCTTACCAACTTCTTTTCACTGAATCCCACACCGCAATCCTCTCAGAAATGTGGCTCTGCTTAATAGAAAACTGAAGTTACAATTCTATCCCAGCAAAACCAGGACAACAATTCAAATGCTCCACACTATTGTAATTTAACTTATGTAAGTATAAGAACATGAAATCTAAATGTTATAATTGTGCTGAAATGAGATAATCTTTCTAATATGACATATAACTAGTTGGATACTTAAGATTTCTGATGTTCAGCAATGTACTAGTAAAAGCATATGCTTACTGAAAGACAAGTGACATTTTGAAGAGATTTTAAGGGCCTCTAATTGTCTATATATGTCCTTTAAAGGCCTGTAGCATAAACTGAACACAAAACAAATGGTCACTGAAACTTTTCTACTTCTTTTAAGGATGAAGTGGAAATTGGAAACAGCCTATGATGAAATCATATCGAAGATAGTAACCATATAGAAGAACAAATAACAGAATGGAATAAGACTTGATCGAGACATGCCTAAATTGTAGATAGAGCCAAATTCTCTGGATTCAAGCTCCTGAACAGCTTAACCTGCTACTGAGTGTTTATAATTGTGTGATTGTGTCCTAAGACATGATCAGATTTCTTGATTCCTGCCTAAGCTACTAAATATTGCTGAGAAATGATCACATTAACCTAAAATATAATAATCTTAAATAGATAAGGGAGGCAAGGAATTCATTCACTACTTCCAATTGGCAGGCACACCATCCCATAAGAAATTTATGTGAACTAGTTATTTCAAGAAATAAAAATGTTTAGAAATTAACATCATTGATTTGTTTAAGTTTGTTTTCAGGGAGGAAAGTTAAGGTACATGAAAAAAAAATCGGATGTATGAATGTGAAATTTTCCAAGTAAACTGCTGGCACTTGAGTAAAAATTCTATACTTTCCTTACACAAAATCCTGGAACATCTCAGCCTTGTTAAAATCCCCTATGTGTTTATAAGTTGTTAGAAGAAATGTTTGAAATTAAAGGTTGATCCTTTTCTCATTTTACCATAAAAATTGTACTTTTACATGAAAAACTACAACCATAATGTTAGTTACTGATAACAAACATAACTAGAAATGTCTAAATTCAATAAATGCTTTCTTTAGATATGGTTTTTGTTCTCACCTAACAGGTTATATAGTTCTCTTTTGAAATAAATTGAAGCAGTATCACCATGCCATGTTAAGGGGTTTTAAACAAAAATCATTTTACCCAAAGGGTTTGGATAATTTCCACATAAAATTGGCCCTTAAAAAATGTCAGAACCATTTACAGTGATTGATGAAAAGAGCATTTTTAGCCCTCATAATATTTTACAATGCCAATTGCTTCAGTATGTTTCAGTAAATCAGTTATGCAAATGCCTGTCTTTTGGAATACAGAATATTACTGTCTTCATTATTCACCAAGCTCTAAGGTGACTTAGAGATAACAGGCTGTTAAAGAAAGAGTGAAAAAGAATAAATGAAAGAAAAAAATCAAATGTTGGATTTTTTTTTTTACTTTACAGTGTTATTGGAAGAACGTTAAGTGCAGAGTGGAAGAATAACAGATTTTTTCAAGGTGAGAAGATGAGCACTTTCTCATATATTTTGGATACAGAACAAGATAGATCTTCTGTCAGCTGCAGAATGGCTTGTTACTTAGCCTCCTCTTCGCTATTTCCATACAGATATGTGCAGACCCTGTAGCCTAGATAAGGGCAAACAACCCCCTGGAATCTGTTTTGCCCATGGTAAAAGAGTTCAAATATATAAGAATTTGACCAGCAGATCCCGTAAGACTTGCTACTGCATAGCAGTGAATGGTCCTTCAGCCTTATCTTTGTACACTCCAATAAGGCCAGTAGACAGTATACAGTGGTGGCCTCAAAGACTCTCTGTGCAGTGACCTAGAAATCCTTTCCTGTCTTCCTAGATGTGATTGATGTGGACTGTCTGCTCACTCCTGCTAGTGTCCCACAAGCAAACTTTTTGTTTTTGCTGTGCAGGGCATCCATAAGGCCCTCTGGGCAGATATGAATACAAATAACGAAGGACCTAGGACCTTGAAACACATTGTGATGCATATTAAAAGTTATGGGGCCTACCTCTTGGCATAAGTGTAACAGCAGATGAGCATAAAATGCATCTATTCCTTTTTTCACAAAAAGGTGAACTTTATGAGGAACCTACATAAATGGTTGTCGTGGTTTAGGCCCAGTGCATAACTGATCACCACGATGCCTCAGAAAAAGGCTAGTCAAAATAAGGACTGGGAGGGCTTCTCACCACTTAAACAGCTCATAGGCAAAAGACAGACTCATCGTAAGGAATAAAAAGAAAAAAAAACCACAAAACAATTTTAATTTGTTACCAACATCAGAGAAGAACAATGGGAGATACAACCAGATCTTAAAATCAAAACACCTTTCCCCCATCCCTCCCTTCTTCCCGGACTCAACTTTGGTTCCCGCTTTCCTCACCTTCCCCCTCCCCCTTTTTCTTGAGGCGCAGGGAGATGGGGGTGGGGGGTTGTGGTCGGTTTTCCCGCCACATCACGTGCTTTCTTAGAAGTAGGGGAAAAAAACCTCAGCCCAGTGTCTCTCTTTCTGCTTCTACGTGGCCCCCTTTCCATAGGGGAAAACGTCCTCAAAAGTCCAATCTGGCTCTGCCCACAGCTGCAGTTTCCCTCACACATAAAACTGCTTCAGCCCAAGTCCACAAAACTCCAATCTGGGTCTGCCCATGGTCACAGTTCCCTCACACATGACCAGTCGACCCAGCTCTTGCCATGGCTTGCGAAGGGGAAACCTGGGTTCTGCTTCCTCCTCC
>NW_010191951.1:0-2114 GCF_000695765.1 Mesitornis unicolor
CTCAGTACTGGGACCACTTCTGTTTAACATCAGTGATCTAGATGAGAGAACTGAGTGCTCGCTCAGTAATTTTGCAGATGACTCCAAACTGGGTGGGAGTGTTGATCTGCCTGAGGGTAGGAAAGTGGCTCTGCAGAGGGACCTGGATAGGCTGGATCCATGGGCTGAGGTCAGGTCTATGAGGTTCAACACAAATGACAGGTCTTGCACTTGGGCCAAAACTCCACACAATGCTACAGGCTTGGTTGGGGAGGAGTGGCTGGAGAGCTGCCAGGCATAAAAGGACCTGGAGGTCCTGGTGGACAGCTGGCTGAATATGAGGCAGCAGTGTGCCAAGGTGGCCAAGAAGGCAAATGGCATCCTGGCTTTTATCAGAAATAGTGTGGCCAGCAGGACTAGGGAAGTGATTCTCCCACTGTGGTCAGCACTGGGGAGGCCGCATCTCGAGTACTGTGTTCAGTTTTGGGCCCGTCACTGCAAAAAGGACATTGAGGTGCTGGAGCATGTCCAGAGAAGGGCAACAAAGGTGGTGAAGGGTTTAGAGCACAAGTGTTATGAGGAGCAGCTGAAGGAACTGGGGTTGTTTAGTCTGGAGAAAAGGAGGCTGAGTGGAAACCTTATTACCCTCTACAACTCCCTGAAAGGAGGTTGTAGGGAGGTTGAGACCACTTCCATGCACTGCTGGTAATTTAACTGAAACCAGCATGACAACACACAGAGCATAAAGCCTACAGCAATACTGACCAAAGGCATTGCAAAAAAGAGCTGCAAGTAAAGAAACACAAGTTGCATTAAGTTTCATACAGATGCTTAAAAGCTAGATGGGCTAGATGCGCTTACATTAACAGGACTATTTTCTACAAATATATCTTTAAGACTCTCCTAGTCTACAGTGAAAAGTAAATTGAAAACCAGAATAACTAATAAAACAGATTCCTTGGAGATGAAACAGTATGAAGTTTAACAAGACCAAGTTCAGGGTCCTACACTTTGGCCACAATAACCCCATGGGGGACGAGCAGCTGGAGAGTGGCCCAGCAGAGAGGGACCTGGGAGTACTGGTTGACAATCGACTGAACATGAGCCAACAGTGTGCCCAGGTGGCCCAGAAGGCCGATGGCATCCTGGCCTGTATCAGGAATATTGTGGCCACCAGGACTAGGGATGTAATTCTCCCCTCGTACTCAGCACTGGTGAGGCCTCACCTCAAGTACTGTGTACAGTTCTGGGGCTCCTCACTTCAAGGACATTGAAGTGCTGGAGCAGGTCCAGAGGAGAGCAACGAGGCTGGTGAAGGGACTAGAGGGAAAGTCTTATAATGAGAGGCTAAGGGAGCTGGGATTGTTTAGCCTGGAGAAGAGGAGACTCAGGGGGGACCTTATCACTCTCTACAACTATCTGAAGGGAGGTTGTAGTCAGATGGGGGTGACAAGACAAGAGGGCATAGCCTGAAGCTGAGCCAGGGGATGTTTAGGCTGGATATTAGAAAGCACTTTCTCACGGAGAGGGTGATCAGGCATTGGAATGAACAGCCCAAGGAGGCGGTGGAGTCACCATCCCTGGAGGTGACTGGAAAGGCTGGATGTAGCACTTAGTGCCATGGTCTAGCTGATGTGGTAGTGTTAGGTCATGGGCTGGACTTGATGATTTCAGAGGTCTTTTCCAGCCTCAATAATTCTGTGATTCCATGAAATCAGAAAAGGAACCAAATCAGTAGTGTATTGTATACCTTGTCCAGCTTGGCAAGAGTTCCATGATGAAATTCTAATTCAGCTCCATTTCAAAACTATGCCTGAATGTTTCATGATGTAATTTTAAGATTGTGATCATTGCTTTGAGGAACTTTTAGAACAGAATTTGTTCAAAGAACATCTCAGAAGGATTAAAGGTGATATATTTGGTCAGTTTGAAGAGTCAACTTGACAGGGTGCTGACTCATCTATACTTTTACCTTGAGAGGTTGGACCAGATGATTCTTGTGGTCCCTTCCAACCTGGTATTCTATGATTCTATGATTTTAAGTAAGAAAACTCTTAAAAAACAAAAAACCCCAAAACAAGAAACAAAAATCACAGGCTACTACTCTCCTATCTCCTAAGAATATCCATTCCTGC
>NW_010191951.1:2139-10951 GCF_000695765.1 Mesitornis unicolor
TCTTGTTCCTGGGGTAAAACACTACTCAATCTTTAAAAATAAGTCAATTAGTGTCAATTAGATATCAACAAAAATAAATTGAAAATGCAAGTACTTTAAATATTTGAAAAAATACCTTTATTTCCTTCTCAAAAGTTCCAAGTTTTCTATATTCTCCAATGCTAAATTCAACTAATGCTTAAACTGCACTCTCTCCTATTACAGATATTTCAGATGACAGTATAAGCTTCCCCCTTTTTCTTTTATTAGGGAATATGAAAAGCTTTCTTTATTCAATAAGGGAATAGCAGAAAATAGAACAAATGGAATTATTGTGAAGTGCTCTATAAGTCATCTATAAAGTTTTTGTTTCTGTCACAATGTTCCCTGGAACAAGTCTGCTGCATGCCCAGTTTCCTTAGCTGCTGATTGTAAATAACCAAATCTAAAGAGAGTTTTACTCATGCAGTACAAAGGAGTTAAGCGTGACTGCACATGTATGAACAGTTCCGATATACATGAAAAAGGACTCCCCATCCTTTCTGAAGAAATTCAGGGATATTATATACTGTGGGACTCCAGTCAGGAACTTGTTAATATTTATTTTACTTTATTACTTATGTTATGTTGAGTCAGGGCAACCCAATCTTCACTAGAAACATCTTACTAAATTACTTTTTTTATAGCTCCATATTTTATAATAAATGTACTATTTATTTTTTCAGTGTAGTAGAGAAATATTAAAGAGAATCCAGTTCACCATAAGAATCCAGTCACATGGCAACAAACATTAGGTTATAAAACCCTTACTAATGCATTTTCAGTTTACAGGATATTTTTCAAAAACATTTAAGAGAATATAGAACAAAAACCATTTGAAAGCATCTACAGAAACATGTATGATCACTTTCAGTTTTTCAATTTGTTTGATAATTCTGCTAAGACCCAGTACCTACTTTCCTGCTTCCACTTTAATCAGTTACATTTGACTCTAGTTTGCATGGTTTTTTTAAACAGCAAAGGAGAAAGTAACTTTATTAAAAAGTTACTTCACAAGTTAATAAGATTTCCCCTTTATAAACCAAGCTTTCTGAAAAACTGTCCTTGTCAACAGAATAAATCAATTTTTTGCAATGCATGTGATCAGCATATACAGCATGCCTGAAATGGCATCAGAGTTCTTCAGACATCACTTAGGCATACTCTCAAACTGCCACAACTAGTAAAACAAACAAATAAAAAACAACAAGAAAAGTGCCATGTTAACCAAATCTGTGTTCCACTGTAAGGAATCACAATGCTGATAAACTCCACATTAGTGAAATTGAAGGGCAAGTCACAGAGTAGCTGTAAGAACAATTAATCAAGAAACCATCTTGAGGAATTGCATACATGGACAACCACTTCTTTAGTGCTTTTCCAAACCTATACAATGCTGTTCATGATTTACTAGTTGCTTGCTGGAGGAAGAACATATGCTTGTTTTTGTTTGATTGCCATTATCAAAAGGTTTCTTAGATAAGATATTAGAGAATCTTCAGCTCTTACTGAATATCCACTGACCATCAAGATACTTGTTTCTCACCAAGCAATTCTTGACAAAATATAATATAGTTAAAAACCAGCCAGAGAATCTTAGCTAAAAATGAATTAGTCTGTAAAACCCTTCCATATTCTATTTTAATCTTGGAAGCTTTTCAAAGGGTTTTTCCATGTATAGTAGAAAAAGTTCTACAAATGTCTAGTGGATATAGTATCTCCCTTCTTCACGTATGGCTTAAAAAAGGAATGGCAAGGCACAGATTGGATTCAAAGTTCAGCATTGCTTTTTGTTCATAACTTGATAGGTGGTTTCAAGTTTGTAGAACAGCCTTTAACTTTAGCTAATATTTACACAAATCTAATCTTTAGAAAGATCCAAAAATCACTTTGCCTTGAATTTGCAAGTCAAGTAAATCTCCCTGAATCAGGCAGATGCATCCATCATCAAAATGCCTTAATGAAAGGTTGAATATAAAAAAAAAAAACCCACAAAAAAAACCCACTCCAAAAAATGTAATATCATTATGGACTTTTACTATATCCATTCAATATGGACAGCACAACTATATTTTGACACAAGTATGTTTAGATTAGTTTCACCTGGCTTGATATGGTAACTTCAAACAAGCATCTATGGAAAAGGGGGTGATGCTTGCTGAAGCTTAGGTCAGCTTTCCAGGATCAGAGAGGCTGTTACTGCCATAAAATAAAAATCAACACTAATAAACTCTGCTATCTTCTCAGTAATGATTTATCTTTGCTTTCCAAACTATGGAAAACAGATGTATGGTTTACATTTTGGTGTAATTTCCTATTAACTAACAAGCCATCAAGATTAAAAAACATTTAGAAACCTAAACTCCCATTTGCTACTTCCATAACTATAAGAGACAGTTAATATACTGGAAAGATTCCATATCAGTTTGCTTATATGGCTACTTTAAAATACTTGTGACATCAAAATGGCCTGTTTGCACATACATCTATTGCAATAAATGAACAAGTATTTGAAGAAAAACTGCCCTTGAAATTAATTTCAAAACTAAGGTTTATGTTAATGAAGTCTTTTGCATAAGTTAGTCTCCCATAAATATTGTATTTTCCATTTCTGTGTGCTAATACTTTGTAATATGCAAAACTTCATTTAATACAATTTCATATATTTAATCTCTATATATACTTTGTATTTTAAAATGCAACTTTTTCCAAATATCAAGATATATAGAAAAGAACACACAAGGGTCTAAGAGGGAACAGTGCCACTTGTTTGGGGTGTGGATACAAATCTTAACTTTGCATTTCTCAGTGTTTAGAAATTTAACTTTAGCCAGTCCTCATATTCTGGAACTTCTACACTAATGAATTACCACACATCATGACATGAAAAATAAAAACTTACAGATTACAGTTCAATTTTGCCCTCCCCTCACTCCTTTTAAGGCACAGAAGATATGAACTGCCTCCTGGACTCTTCTTATTTTGCTGATGACTAGTATATCCAGTTTTGCTGTTATTCCACAGAGGCCAAGCTCACCTTCCTTACATGTCCTCTCTGAGCATTTGATAGAGGGTGTTGCAGTGGTTTTGGGTCTACCTCCCTAACGTATCACCAGCTTACTATCTAACTTTCTCAAGTCATTTTGGGTCACCACTATATCTACAGTGATAAAACCTCCTGTGTCAGACATATGTGCAGGAAGGAAAGCAGTTTCTTTCTGGATTTGCTCAATCTTCAAACTCTTTTCTAAATCAAATAAAATACACTCTTACTGCATAACAAGTGTGCCTTCTTTCTTCTTGTTGTGTAGCCATGTCATTGTAACTACAACAGCAAAGACTCACAGCTTAATTCCACTACAACCACTATTTTAGGTTCTATTTTAGATTAAGAACTAAAAGAAAAAAAGAGGGGATAAAAGTACTTTCCTACTTTATAAAGAAGATTGGAAAATAAACACTTTTAAAATAGTTAAGTACTGTTACAGTATAGCACTTGGGCACTACAGTGCAAAGGGCCACATGACTACCTGTGATTGATGAACAGCTTACTGGTTAAAGCTGAAAATTTTCAGCTATCCCTTAGTGAGCAAATTTAATTATATCCTTTGAACTGTGCTCTCTCTTAAAATAATCCAGTATGTTCTTTATATCTGAGTCCTTGGTGATCAGAGTCCCTTGCCTACCAGTATCACGCTCCTCCAAATTATTCTGTGCCCTGAAGAGTTTTAAGAACAGAAGGGGAGATACAGGGAAATCACAATTCTTTTCTCAAATTGGAATTAAAGGTATGAGAAAAGTACATCTGCTCATAAGACAGAAGTTCCACTTTTATCTCAATACCATAACATCAGCTGAAAAACACACCATCAAGGTGAATACCGATGAAAATAATCTGAGTGGTCGTCCATTTACTTCAATGGCTTTCCTCTTTCCTGTTCCATTTTCTGCCTTAAAGTTTGTGGAAGGGTATACAGCTACATCCTATAAACAGGATATAACCCTCTGTTAAGCCCCTTACCCTCACCTTTTGACTACATCCATGAAGGGATAATTCCTGAGCTCAGCTCACATACACATGCCTGAAAGAGGGAGGGAGACTGAGATCCCCTCACCATTGCCCAAGGGACTGCACCCACAGGATTCGCTGCTGCAATGGATTTGGCAGGAGGGAAAGAATTAGTGTTAGGAAGAAGTATGTTCTATATCATTCCATAGAACATGCTTGAATGCATCTTTCAAAATAATTTTTCCTCATCTACCCCAATACTGGCACAAAGGGAAAGGCTCTCAGCCTCAGGCTAAACAAAAGGAGATGTTCAGGCTTCCTGGTTATATTCCAGTCCTTAGGTCTGGCCTTGAGAAATGGGACTCAGCCAGGTTGGTGGGTCAGAGAAGAATCTGGACACAGCAACTGATAATTCCATGATGTAGTAGAGGTCATCATTGTCAACGGCTAAGCAGCACAGATTCGAAAAGGATTTTACAATAGCACAAAATGCTCTTAGAAGCAAGAAACATTTTTTGACAGAGTGAAGAGATTTCCAAAGAGCATCCTGAAGGATCCAGACAGAGAGCAAGGAATATACCCAATGCACACTCTCCAAAGATGCCAAGAAGCATGAGAACTCACATTACATTGGTATCAATGATTACCTCAAGCTATTTGATTGCTGCAGCAATGAAAGTCACAAGTTATTTTATTCCTTATTGCTATTCACTGACTTCTCATCTTTAAAAAAATCAATAAAAGAAGGCTTGAGCAGTCCAGTTTTGCAAGATGCTTCACAAAAAATATAGCAGTACTCAGAGTAAAATGAAGCAAGATCAGCAATTGAAATAAATGCAGTGCTGCACAAAGAACCTCAGTTTTATGAATCAATGTCAGGGCAGTGCTTTTGGATTTCACTGTCATTGCTTTTGAACATATGCATTTTCTAAATTTAAGTCAACTCAATTTATTGTATTAAAAAGTTAAGGCGTTTTGTACAGTCACACAACACAGCATGTAATTTTCTGTTACTACTAATGTTTGGAATCTGAAATTTATGATTGATGCATTTTCCCAGCCATCTATTCCAATGAATTTTAAAACTGAGCCATAGAGCCTCACCTAAGAAAAAAGACCTTCATTAAATATAATCAAATTAAACCTCAATCTTTCTTCTCATAAAAGAAAAACTATAATCAATATAAAACAATCAAGATCTTTGCAGAGAACAAGCAAAACAAATACCATGATTTATATCTGATTTGTGAATATAAGCACTCCAAGAACATCTGCTTTTACCTTGCTCTGTCACGGAAATATTCTCAGCCTTTATCACTGAAAATACAACATGAAGCTACTCTTGTTTTGCTTCTTCAAAGTAACTTAATTACATTAACAACAAGAACAAAAATTGCTGATATTTTAGCTTTTAATATAAAGTACTACAGGAAAGTTGCTTAGAAGATAATTAAACAGTAAGTATATTTAAAGAACGTTTATTTGATGCAAACAACAGTTCAGTAATTTGAAGAACAAAAAAAGTCCCATCCTTTTATGTTCATTGGTAATATTTCCATGGAGCAAAAATAAATTGCAAATTTCAAGTAAATACTTTACATTTTCTTACACAAAACCAGTCACCTAAAACAGTTGAAAATGTCAAGCAACAGAAAAGTTCATTTACCAGAAGAACATGTGAGGCTTTCCCCTATTTGTATCTTGCCAGATTTACCCTTTATCTAGAAGAAAATTCAAACCAAAAATTTTGATCACATAACCCTGCATATAAGACAAGTATGTATATGCTGATCCACATTTTTACATATTGCAATGCATTGTTGCAAAAATAATTTATGCAAAATAGCTTCAGCTTTTCCCAAAAAAAAGAGGAACCTGACCAAGCGTCCAAGCCCATGAACCAAACACAGTTTCAGACTTTCAACAAATTGGTTTGACAAATTAGGTAATAAATTTCTATCACTTGCATGTGCCAAAGTAATTTTTCAAAAGTGAACTAATTAAACAATGCACTCCTAAATCTGAAAACAGACAAAGCATCATATTTCGGATGAACCAAAGTACAATGAAACTAGTAGATTTGGCCAAGTTTATTGTTGCTGCTAAGAACCAGATGTGTAACACCTAATGTTCACTCTTATTATCCAGAGAAGAGTTAAGAACTGAGAGAGCAAGAATCTAAATATTTACTTTAGTGGCAAAGATAAAAATAGGAAATAACTCAAGCAGACTCCAGGCAAAGCAGTGTCCTGAAAATGTTTCCTATTGTACAGGTAACAGATCAACACAAGGAATGACTCCAGTGTGCCACTGCTGAAAAAAGCTACCAATATCAGTTTATCCAACATCTACTTCTGAAAAAGCTAACACCAAAAATGAAGGCCTCAGAGAGTATGTACAATGTCCACACACATCCCAACATACTTTTGAGGGTAGAACAGACACATCATCCTTAAAAAAATCCCTGCAAGTAGAAACAATCCATGCTAGGGAACTGAGATCTTCCTAGATTAATGGATTTAACTGGGTTATATATAGTTTGGTTTTGGTTTTTGATTAAACAATGCCTGAAATATTTTTCAAACTATGAACCCGTTCAGTCAAGAAAGGAGAAAAAAAACTTAATTAGGGCTAAATAGACAAAGTGTATATTAAAATGGATCCTCTGCAAACCCAACATATCTTTAAATATTTCTAATGCCACAAGGGACAGCCAGCTCCTCTTCTAGACTAGTTAAGTTGAGAAAAGGTAGTCTCTAATGTCTGAGAAAAGAGGAAAACTAGGAAGATTGTAGAATTCTTATGAAAGTGATGGTTTTTCTACAATTCAGTTAAATTTAGAGTTTAAGAGAAGCTTTGAATACTTCAGAAGAATCATCATGATAAACTCCTTGCTGTAAGCCATGAAATACATCCTTTACTTCTCTGAAATACGGTATAATTTACTAGAGAACTTCAGAGAAAGTTATGACATGCTTGATCCACCTGGCAGTGCATGCACATGCAAGATGCTTAGTGGGTTATTACTCTGACCTACCTACATGCAAATACAACTGCTACCAGGAACAATGATTCTAAATTTCAGATTTGTGGAATTACAGACTTTCACAAAAGCACAATCTGTAGCAAGCAAGCTGAGTCGCAGCCTTTTCCTTTCCAAAGGAAATATGCTTTTACTCCAGTTATTTCCTTGCAGCACAGCTGCTTGCCCCACTGATTTCAGTGAGTACAACAGTATGTCAGTTTCAGCATCAAGAGACTGTTATTTTGCAAATAAATTTAATTTGAACTCTAAAGTTTTCTTAATGAGTTAATATCTATAAGCTATTTTTGTCAAAGGTTTGACAATTTTGTCATTGTAGAAGTCCTGTACATGAAGGATTTAAACAAATGTTTAAAACTGATACCCCCCTTTTGTCCAGTTTTCAACTGTACCAAAAAGTATTGGTGAGTACCTCTGCTGTGCTGCCCAGAAGACTGTGAGAAGCATCAGAAGTTGGCTCACTGAGCCAACACAATCTGAATGAGCACCTAATTGATTACTCTGCTTCACAAGTGAGACTGTTGCTAGAACTCAAAGATGGACCATCACATTACACAAATGCCATGGAATTTTATGCTGCTACAACATACCAATGACTACAATTTATAGTTATTATAGGCACTGAAAAAGCCATCCGTAATTAAAGAAAACCAAACACACAAGCATAGAACACAGAAAAATCTAGAAGTATTGTTTCAACTCTACAACATAAAGATGATTAAGCAACAGTCAATTTTTTAGTTGCACCTGTAAAAATATTAAGATGACCGTCGAAGAAATGGCAAATCTTCACTCAAATTTCAGATCATAGCAGCAGAGAACACAGTATATTTAGGAAGACTTGTAGCGAGCAACAAAAACCTGTGTTTAAAGTTCTGTGTTGTACAGATAATGAAATCGTATAATAACAATCTACACAATGAAGGACTAGTATTTGGCATTAGATTCTGCTGTGAAATTATAACTTCTTTTTTTTTTTTTAAACAACAAATTCTTTTTAGATTATATTTGAAGACCCAAAAGGTGTTTCTGCACAGGTCTTAAAAAACATGCACTCATTTGTCCTAGAACTAAAGCTTGTATTACATACATGGTGCTTATTTTGGAAAGCAAATCCTTCAAATATATTATAAACCAACTCAGGGATCTCCTTAACACAGAGTTACAGTTTCTCTCATTACTCATATCTGTTTTATACTTTAACAAAGTAAAATTTGTCTTGTTCAAAATGCAGTAACTGTAAAACTGGTAACAGCAACCATCTCAACACAGCTGATCTGTATAGCTATAAGAAGTAGCAGAGAAGGTATTCACTGAAGCTCTGAAAAGAAAGGATAGCAAATATGACTTCCTCATTGCAAGCACAAACTCGAAGGGAAAAGTTTCATGGATTCCCCAAAAACACACATTTGCATTAAAACCACGATAAAAGGCATTCACAGATGTTAAAACCAGAAGAAAAAAAAGTTCATTCTGACCTGAACAAAACAGGCTACAAAATTTCACCATAAGACCCCTTAACAAAAATACTGTTGGGATGGTTCAATCTTAACAATCATGTAAAATGACTATAACTTTTATATAATAGCTTAACAAAATTTCAAACCTGTCTATAAAATTTGATTAAAATGTTACTTTGGTTTTTTTACAGTACAATGCAAGGCTTATCCACATGCACAAAAATTTGTCGATGAAAAACTCAACATGAGCTGGCAATTTGCGCTTGCAGCCCAGAAGGCCAA
>NW_010191952.1:0-2100 GCF_000695765.1 Mesitornis unicolor
GTCCTTCCTTTTCAGACTGGTAACCCTTAAAACATAACAAGCGGTAATGGTTTTAAACGAGAAAAGAGTAGATTTAGATTGAATATTAGGAAAAAGTTCTTCAATATGAGAGTGATAGATCACTAGAACAGGTTGCCTAGAGAGGTAGTGGAGCCCCATCCCTGAAGATATTCAAGATCACGCTTGGTGGGACTCAGAGCAACCTGATTTAGTAACATTATCCCTGCTTGCTGCGGGGGGGGGGGGGGAGGGGGTTGGACTAGATGATCCTTGAAGGTCCCTTGCAACCCAATACAGTCTATGATTCTATATTTAGAGGTAAATACGAATGTGTTGTTTTGTCTGTGATGGTGAAATCTGTCGTGGTTTTATTCTACTTAGATATGACAGCTGAAAAAAGGAGATGAGAGAAGTTCACCCATTTACATTTTTAAGAGATTCTTTGTGATTTCTGTGGTACACTTTGACCATGGGAAAGAATGATAGATCTCTTTCTTCCCTCTTCAGCCAGTTTTGTTTGTTTGTTTTTGTTTGTTTTTGTTTTGTTGTTGTTGCTGTTCTTTTAGTTGTTGTTTTGTTTTGTTGGGGTTTTTTTTGTTTTGTGTTTTTTGGGTAGGGCACAAGTTGAGTGAACATTGTGAGTATTTTTTCTCTTTCTCTGGTTATTTAATCCTAGGATCCTGACCATGGTAAGAAAAAGTTGATTAATTACTACTATGGACCGTTCAGTGCATCTGAGTTGTTGACTCTTTTAAAGTAATTTTTCTTTATTTTCCCATCAGTTATGGGTGAGGTTGGAGAAAATATCTGACACATGTATCTCTTCATAGCTGACCTCAATTTATTCCAAGCGAGAACTCATCCTCCAATTTATGATCTTTGAAGCTGGGGTAAGGTAATCGACATCTACTTGCAGTAGCTGGAGGAGATCAAAGACAACTACATGGAGTTCAAAGTGGGTCAGAATGTGATGATATGATGTACAGGCAGGTTGTCTTTTCTTGTTTGTGTTGTGCTAGTTTGGATTTCTCTATTCTGTGTGAAGGTGGGAAACTGAATGTGGCTCTTTGGAGATCAGAAATTTTGGAATTCTGCTTTGTTGCCCACACAGAATTTGTAATACAATGGAGTAGGAAAGCCAAGCTCAGGTACTGATTTTCCTCTCAGTATGAACGTTTCTCTGAGACCTGGAACTCTGTTTCCATGCATGCTCAGAACTCAAACACAGTCTAAGAGTTGTGCAGCTCCTGGCTAAATCATTCTGGAGCTCAGAAGAAGGCAGAGCAGTACCTCTCACCTAAAGGATGCATTCCACAGATACAATGTAAGCATGCTGAGCACAGGTTATCAGGATGATACCTCCAACAATGTGTTGTTCATTTTTGAAACAGTGGCGATGGACTATGTTGTCACAGAATAAAAACTGTAAAAGCTGAATTTAGACAATCAGTCTGAAGATTCAGTTCCCTATCTTTCCTATAATGAGAGTGCCTGAGGCTACATTTACATTATCAAGTAATGCAGTGGAATTCAACAGATGGTGCCAATGATGTGCATTCAGGAAATCAATGTTTAGGAGTGGTGCTTTGTGTTGTAGTACTAAGGATTGAATGTCAGCTAGCAACTGCAGTGTGTTAGATGAGTTTCAAGAGCCTATCTTAAATTTTGTGTAAAAGAAATCAACTTATCACAGAATCACAGAATCACACAAAATCACAGGACGTTAGGGATTGGAAGGGACCTCAAAAGATCATCTAGTCCAATCCCCCTGCCGGAGCAGGAACACCTAGATGAAGTTACACAGGAAGGCGTCCAGGCGGGTTTTGAATGTCTCCAGAGAAGGAGACTCCACAACCTCTCTGGGCAGCCTGTTCCAGTGCTCTGATACCCTCACTCAGAAGAAGTTTCTTCTCAAATTTAAGTGGAACCTCCTGTGTTCCAGTTTGTGTCCGTTACCCCTTGTCTTGTCATTGTTTGTCACCGAGAAGAGCCTGGCTCCATCCTCGTGACACTCACCCTTTAAATATTTATAAACATGAATGAGGTCTCCCCTCAGTCTCCTCTTCTGCAAACTAAAGAGACCCAGCTCCCTCAGCCGCT
>NW_010191953.1:0-420 GCF_000695765.1 Mesitornis unicolor
ACAGCCCCTGGGTCCCAGCAGTGCCCCAGCCAGCAGCTGTCTCTTGTCCAGGAGTATGCTGCAGGGCCTGCCCGGCAGAACTGGTGGCTTGCTGCCACTTACGACCTTCTCCCGAGTCCCTTGGCTGGCAGCGATCAGCCCCTGCCCTTCCTGAGGCCTTTGCTAAGGGTGTGGTTGGAGGGTCCGCTGCCTTCGGCGGCCCCCCCGCCCCGACTCTCACGAGAGCTGTCCGCCCCTGGCAGAGGAGACCTCCGAATCCCGCCTGTCCCCGACCTGTGGCTTGTCGTGGTGCACTGTGGGTAGCGGTCAGGCACCGTTGGAGGCTTTATGAATGACAGTGGATAAGATTATATAGAATTGTGTTATTTAGAATGGCCATCCTTATAATTGTGTAATTGTCTCCGTTTAAGGGTCAGAGAG
>NW_010191954.1:0-6302 GCF_000695765.1 Mesitornis unicolor
TCCCTAGGAAACATCAAATGCTTTTGTGCTGTGCTCCTGATCCAAACAAGGACAGGGCTTCTGATGATGAGTTAGGGTTTTTGCTACTGAAACGAATGAAGAGATCATGAAAAGAGAAGCTTTTTCTTTTTCAGAGTGGATGAAAGCACCTCTGAAGGTCTGAGCTCATACAGCTTGCCAATTGGAAGCAAAGCCACTGGATGAGTCTTATCTGATGTGAGCAGCTTCGTCCGACTGCTGCGCTTGAAAGGCAGATGGAAAAACCTTAGTCTGGTCAGTCCTGGTTTTAAATTATGCATCCTCCATCTGCTGACTCGAGCACAGACGTGCTTACTGTAACTCCCACACTTCTTAAAATAATGTCCCTGCTGCAATGGCTGCTTATGGAGAGGTTTCACACATCTCTGACTTGCCTGGTCCAAGCTCTCTCCATTTCTATCTTCTACTGATGTTCTTGCAGGTGAAGTTTTGATGCCATCTGAAGGTTAGTGAGTGGTACAGGTTTGGCCAGCTCCAGGCACAGATCCCATCATGCCAATAAAAACCGCTCCTTCTTTCAACCCACTGTTAGGAATTCTACACCCTTTGCTTTGCCTGCATGGGGCATGTCTACACACAACACCTGAAAACCTCAAGAGACCAGAAGCCAAGCTTGAGCTGTGGGTTGCCTTTAGTTTTGGAAACCTCTAACCTCTGGACTACAGAGCCTGGTTTCCCACTAATTCAGAACAGCCCCAGGTGCAGGTGCAAGTGTCTTGGCCCAGCATCTCCCTTTGGAGCAGAGACAGAAGTTGGTTAGATGGGGACCCATGCTGCCATGCTCAGGTCACCTCCAGACAGCGCTCACATCCCTGCCAGACGTGCTCCACCACACTGAAAATGTTGAATTCTTTGCCTCTTTCCTCGGACTTTAAATCAATTCTGCCAGCTCCTTAATAATTTTAATTTTTCTTCATTCTCCAAATCCCTCAAATATATTTTATACATAGGGTACAGGCTTAAAAAAGAAAGCTACCACTGTGCTCTTGCCTCTGAAATATTACCAGAGAAATGCCTGTATTTCATCTTTGCCTTTCATTTTTCCAAAGATTTTTTTTTTTGCTTTGAAGAAGCTTGAAACAGTAATAGGCTGATGGCTGCACTCCAACTCTATTGATTAACAGCGAGTGGTCAAGATCTTCAGTGTCTGAGAATATATCCAGAAATGGGGGCAGGTGAATTACTGCATTTTTCTGCAGAGGAAAGGAGGTGGAGGAGGGTAGGACCTAAAATAAGGAGTTCAGAAGAACATGTCCAAATGTCCGTATCCTACCCCACGTCCAAATCCCCATTGGCATAAAGTCCTACTCAGAGGGAGAACCAATGATTATTTTAGTGGCTCAGCACAGGGCTAAACCATTTGCAAATTGCAACTCTAAATTTTCTCTACTTTAATATGGAAAGAGCAGAGTGGGGGAAATGTGGAGAAATGTTTCTCCGATATTTAATCTTAACCTTTCTTTTTTCTTGACTTGAAGGAAACACTGTTGTGTATGAGTGCAAAAAAGGACACTATCAAAGTTGGGCTTTTTGGAGTAGGACAGATTTGGTAACGTACTCCCTCCAGAAGAGAAGCAGATTTTGAGTGGATTCGCAGTCTATGAATGCCTCCAAAGCTGAGGCATGAAAGAGGAGCAAAGGTTGGATGCAAATAGAAAGGAGATCTCACTCTCGGTTTCCACCACCGTGTGTGTGTTCCCATCCATCCATCCCATTCATCACCTGGAGAGGTGTGAATTTGCACCAAACCTCAGAGAATCCATTTTGCATTCAAAGAGATGGGGAGTATTTTTGAAATCATGGCTCCTCCTGCAATGGAAAAGCATTTTCCCCATCTCCCTTGAATTCAAGACCTGTCCCAAGACTGAAAAACAGGTGAAGGCAGATGCGGTGGGTGATGATGAGCAATGGATCGCTTCAGCTTGGAAGATGAATCTGTGAGAAGGCAGAAGAGTTTGCAGCTTCTCTGCTGTAGCTGGTGCAGTGGTTGGTGCTGGGAGTATTTCTGGGCTATCTTTCAACTGGACGTCCAAGTGAAGTTTCCATCTGTGTGTTATGTGCTGCACCACCAGCCTGCAAGGCCATCCAGAGCGTTACAAAACTGCCATTTCCAATCCCCATGCAGCTAATAGTGAGTGATGCTTGCTTTTCTGATATATATCATGAAACTCAGGTCTTGACAGGATTAATGCACTGTAAAAAGATTCAAGACCTTCAGTGAGGCAGGCTGCTTTTATAACACATCAACTTTATGAGCCAGTTTGGGGAGAATCAGAAATCCTTCAATGAAAAGATGTTTAGTGAAGAAAAATAGTAACAATGACTAAATGAATAAGCAACTGTAGAAAGTAAGCTATAAAGAAATTTTTTTCATCTGCAAATACGCTTAAGTCAATCGCTGGATGAGAGGTACAAATATCAACACACATTTGAAAGCCATCAAGCCAAAGGAAAACAAATCTTTAGGTACAATAAACTAAAGGAGGTTACTATGATATATATGGCCAGGCAGCTAAAATGCCGCGAGAAAACATAGAAGTAAAGGCACGTTCTTCTTCTTTCTACTTATCTTTTTACAGAATGAGATTTAACTTCTATTATCTCCATTAAATTCGAGAGAATTTGCCGAGGGGTTTTCATCTGTTTTGCAGAGATCTAAACTACAGTTTCAAGGTATGACATTTCCCAAAGCCTGTTTGCAGTAGGAACAATGAAGCTTCTTGGAGAGTGGGGATCTGAGCGTGGTTGTGACAGAGGGCGGTTCAGTCTCGCAAACTGTTCTGACCCCTATCTTGCCTTGTTCCTCCTCAATTCTGCACGTCTAAATTTAATAACTATTCTTTTAAGATTTGTGAAAGGTCTATCTGTTGAATAGCTGCAGTTTAAGCAGCTTTCCTAGTAACAAAACAGTTTATTTTTGTTCATATTGATAGCTATAGAAATCAATATCTGCTTTAGCTCTGCATCATCTGTTCTGACTCTACACTCCTCAGGAGGGCATCTGTTTCCCATATGTACTGATAACACAGTGAGATCAGGAACATAAATACTCACCCAGGAGAGGAGTAACTCTCTTGTCTTCACTTCTGTCCATTGATTTCAACATGAGTTGTTCAAGCCCGCATGAAACCCTTGGACTGGAGCATCTCCCATAGGAGGAAAGGCTGAGAAAGCTGGGTCTGTTCTGCCTGGAGAAGAGGAGACTGAGGGAGATCTCATTAATGCTTATAAATACTTAAAGGGCTGGGTCAGGAGGATGGGACCAGTGACAGGACAAGGGGCAGTGGACACGAACTGGAACACAGGAGGTTCAACCTGAACATTCTGGTGACAAACAATGATAGGACAAGGGGTAACGGACACAAACTGGAACACAGGAGGTTCCACTTAAATCTGAGAAGAAACTTCTTCTCAGTGAGGGTGCCAGAGCACTGGCCCAGGCTGCCCAGAGAGGTTGTGGAGTCTCCTCCTCTGCAGACATTCAAAACCCGCCTGGACGCCTTCCTGTGTAACCTCATGTGGGTGTTCCTGCTCCGGCAGGGGGATTGGACTGGATGAGCTTTTGAGGTCCCTTCCAATCCCTAACGGTCTGTGATTCTGGGATTCTGTGATAAGAGAAAACTTCTTTACTGTGAGGTACCAGAGGAAGGCCCAGGCTGCCCAGAGAGGTTGTGGAGTCTCCTCTGGAGACACCCAAAGCCCTGGACGTGTTCCTGGGTGATCTTTGGGTGACCCTGCTCTGGCAGGGGTTGAACTGGGGGACCTCCAGAGGTCCCTTCCAACACCCACATGATGTGATTCTGTGAATTCCTCATGATAGACCTAGGATTCAGACCATATTAAAACAGATTAAGAGTAAGCAATAAGTAGCAATAAACTATAATTGTACAACTTTAACATCAGCAGTCCAGAGGCATTTCATTGATTTTAGTGAAATTATGTCATGCATTGATTTGAGCCAAAACCACGATATATATTTCAGTGCTTCTGAAAACCCTTTTGGAATTTATTCTCCAGTGAAGGTTCCATTAAAATAAAAAAGACGCCAGTTTTAACCATTGATCAGAATATATTGCAACACATGGGAGAGGAGAGATTACTGAAGACTTCATAGAAGATTGACCTTTTGATGTGTGGCAGAAAGATTGCTGGAAACGAGGGGAAAATTCGGGACTTATTTGCTGAGAGCACCCAGTGGCATTAAAGTCACTGCATTGTGGCAGGCTGTGCCCTTTATATACAGCTGAGAGGGACTTGCAGAAGAAGCTCCTCTCAGGAAATAGATACAATATTTTTGCAGCCGGTGACAAGAGAGCTTTGACGAATTTTAGCTCAGCTCACTTGGAGGGAACAAAGGCTGCTGAAGTGAGTCAAGTTCACTCTTCAGTAGTCATGACAACACTTTCAAGAACTCAGAGTTTAGGGAAGAAGTCAAGGAAATAAATACCGATTGGCGACACGAAGCGATCCGTTATTGCTCATACATTATCTCTAACCATCTGGACAGCTCTGAAGTTAAGAAACCAGTGCTTGGTGGCATCCCGGAGGGAAGGAAGGATGTGGTATATCACAACTGGTGTCAAAGCTCAGGCAAAGCTTGTCACTGTGCCACAGGCAGTGCAGAGGGTGCTGTGGTCCAAACCCAGGATGCTACAGGCTCATCATGAGCATCCTTGGGAAGCAGTGGGAGAAGTTAGGACCAGCTCCCTCCAGCTCTTCACTTGGGCCTTTCTGGGAGACATGGTGGCTCCCAGGACTGCATCAGAGGGACAAGAGGTCCATCTTTTGTCTGGTCCATCCCAGATGCCTCAGGGCAGGCTCTAGGGGTGGGTTGGATTGCTGCAGAAGGTGGCTTAAGCAGAGCAGTCAGGCTTTGCACTGAAGAGGATGAGGAATGTGGAGCAACGAACCATCCTGTTGACCCCTTGTCCAGCCACGGCATTGCTACAAACAGCCAGAGGAGATGAATATCCTAAATGGCTGCAACTACTTGCCAAATAGAAGTGTATCTTTGCAAGTGCTTCCCTTGCAAGTCACATCTGCTCTTTGAAAGTCTATTTTCCTTCTTTCCATTCCCTCAGGAAGTTTGCTAGTGCTTTATTGAGTTTTTCTCTTTTTCTTTTTTTTTTTTCCTTCTTCTTCATCTTTTTGGATGTAATAGCTGCCCTCCAGCTATATCTCTTCTTTGCTTCTCATCCAGACAGCTTCTGCCAATACCTATCTGGGCTATGGGAAAGCAGAACCCTCACTGGACAGTGAGGGGTCAGTGAGAGCTTCAGAGTCACCATGGCAGGGGAAAAAAAGGATTAGGATTGATAGTTGCCGTGCCCAAGGTCTCTTTGCAACCCCCAAATGGGCTTAACAGGGTAATGTGAAGCTAATGTCCCCTCCTGGCAATGTGTCTTATCCCAGCCAGAGGGCTGGCACAGTGAAACCATTACTCTCTTCTGGCCAGTATCATTAAAGAAAAAATTAGTGAGCAGCATGGGATTGGTGGGGACCACAGTGCAGCAATGACCTGCTCCTCAGGAGTGGAGCTGAGGGCATCCATATCTTTCCCCAGAGCGTCCCGAGGTTCAAAGAGACCCGGAGGCTGGGTGCTGTTCCCCAGAGGAAAGAGATTTCATCCTTCATGAACAAGAGTCATCTGGTGGATGGAAAGACAGACGTCTAGTGAGTGATTCAGCACAACCTGAGAGAGCTCGAGCTGTTTGTCCACACAGGTGTGTAGGGCACCACCACATCTGCAATGGGCTTACAGATGTGATACCACATCTGGGAACCCTCTCAATGGCAATGGGAAGGCAGGAGAGCTCCCCTGGAGCATCTCAAATGCTACTTTGTCCCAAACATTTGCAAACCCCCAGGACTGGCTGTTGAGCCTGTGAGGATGGGCACCCACATCTTCTGTCCCTGGTCTCCTGCCAGGCCAGCACTGCACATCTGCCCATGCCAAAACACTGTCATACGCCTTTACATTTATTCCAAAAAGCCATATTGGGGTCCTGGATTTTGGGAATAGAGGTAAATACCTCCTCTACCTTTATGCCACCTCCCTCTCCTGTATTCTCACAGCTCAGAGACCCAAAGCTGACCCAGATCCTCAAACTCTGGAATAGGTCACAAGCACAGCACCACCAGATCAGTTTCCGTGCAAATGTTTCACCTCTTTTGTCCTGTCTCAGTGCAGTGCTGAAATCTCCTTCCCTTGTGCTGGAAGCTCTCCAGATAGAACTGCGATTTCTGTAGACATAAATTGTATT
>NW_010191955.1:0-3581 GCF_000695765.1 Mesitornis unicolor
TATATATATATAAAAATTCCATATTTTTACATGAAACTAAAAGCTCTGCCCCCTGAAGCTGGCATGCACACGCTTCACAGGCCTGTCTTTGCAGGCCTCAGCAGGTGAGGTGGGGGGTTTAGGCCGCGGTTACGGCACCTCAGCGAACATGGGGCAGGAGGAGCAATGGTTGCCTCACAGACACCATAAGCAGCTGCAGTACAGCCTTCCTGCCTCTCTGAGGTGTTTTCTGAAGTTATAATGGCCTCTGGGCTCTCAAAACTATTCCTGTGTCTCTAAGATGTCTTCTGGGAACCAAGGCAGGTGTTGCTTACCTTTATGTGAGGAGATGGGGACTGTGTTGCTAAGGTGAGGGAGTGCATGGCATCCCCATGCCCGTAAGGAGGAGAGAGCTGGTAATGCCTGTTCGCACAGTCTGCATATTGCTGGAGAGCTTGACAGTGCTCAGTTAAGGCCTTGGACTCTGAGGCCACAAGTCTTTCCCTGTGGGCCAGCCATGGTAGCCAGGAGTGAGAGATGCCTGAGCTGCAGCGTGGGCCTGACTCTGGCTCCTGAGATGCTGAGCCTGCACAGAGCCACTGCCTCTGCAGTGTGCCACAAGCCGAGGGAGCTGAGAGTGATTTTCACCCCTCCTGGCTTATGAGCTGACTTTACTCCAGTGTCTGAGATGCATGAAAGTAAGATTATGAAAGTTTGGGGTTTTTTTTCCTCCTTTTTCTTTTTTTTTAACCCCAACTTGTACGTTTCATTCTCCTGAGTTCCTTAATGTGACTTTTCCATCTCATGCTAAATGTCTCTGCTGATATGACATTCACAGCTTCCCTTCTGAGAAAGGGAAGGTGCATTGCTAATGATAATAAATAAAGTGTGAGCTTTCTAGGCCTTTCAGATTTCTACTGATAATTTCTGCCTGAGAGTTTATTGCAGAAGGGAAGCTCCTGCCTCTATTTTTTTCTGCTTTGCCACACCATTTCAGATCCTATCTCTGAAACAACAGCTGACTTGATTGAAATTTGTTTTGTGCACTGTTGATTTTTTAGTATAAACCCTTCACTTTAATGGATTCTTCCCACACAACAAAGCATTACATTTTTTGCCAGATGAGCCAAGAAATCTTCATCCAGCAATTGTTACTGGTTTTGCTTCAGTTCAGGTAAAGCTTGGAAGTTAGTGGGAGATTTGCATGAGTAAAGACTGACTATAATTGAGCAAAAGCTTGAGAGATTGACCCTTGCTGAGATTGAAATGTCTATTCTTTAGCTTTTTCACAACTTTTGTATAGCTCATAGTTTCTGTTGTACTTCTTCCCAGACATAACAATAATATTGTCATCTTACTCCTAGGCACTCACATATAACCTGTGGAGTTTCAAACAATTTCATACCAAATCCACCTGAATCTTCTGTCTTCCTTAATGTATTCCAGTCTAGTTCTGAGTAATCAAAATCTCCTACTTGTATTTACCAGGGCTTCTCCTATGTTTAGTATTTTATTTGCTCACAGTGTAGCTATTTTTTTCTTGGAGAAATCTACGAATGTTGAAGTAATTAGTTTATTCCTTGTAACCTTTCCAAGTGCAGTCAGCAACAATCACTTAATATCAATTTCTCTAAAGTCGTTTTTTCTGTGACAAACCTTCTGCAAAGAGCACGTCTTCCATTGCCAACTCTCATGCAAATGCACTTGGCTATAATTACTACAGCAATATAAAATGCCTAATAAAAATAAATGACTGAATGAAGCATAATTATACTTAACAAACTAACTTGAAGATTTAGTTTGCTCATTAATGAATAAATTGAAATTCACTTATCCTACATTTTCTTAGGGTTTTCTGGAAAATAACAAGTATCATTTTCTGAAATTATGTGAGAAATGATGTTTGTTTCCTACACAGAAATGCAATTTGGCCCCCAAACCATTCACAGTCTTTGGCCTCAGACGACTGCCCTGAACATGGATTTTTCCCATTAACTCTTTTACTGCAAATGGAAATATCATTCCTTTGCTGTAAGGCTGTTAGTGCCAAGGGCTGTATTCTGACTAGGGCTGCACACAGGCAGCTGCTGTTAAGGGGAAATTTGCAACTATAATTCTGTTTTGTCACCACTCAAACCACTGAAAACAATCCAGCCAAGCAAACAGAAGAACTTTTGGGGAAGAGAGAGGAGATGAAAAATATCTAATGTGTACATGTGTGAGCTGAACAATGTTCAAAGCTAGTGTCTAAATTTAATGAATCACATATGGCTTCTTTTTAGGTCACTTTTTGACAGAAAATTCATTTAATGCGCAAAGAAGAAAGAACTGAACTTGAGATGGTGTTGCAAACCATCACTCTTTACTAGGTTTTGCCACTGGTATGATTTATGACATGATTCCACAAAAGCAAGATCAATAGTAGTAATCCTGTAATTTTATTTGGCTTTTTGTTTATTCGGCACACAGTTTATAAAGAACTGGAACTGCACAGCCCCTCAAAGATCTTTAAGGAGCTGTCCTCTATCTATTGGAATCATTATTGCCATTTTACATGATGATTACACGGTGATGCCAGTCTACTGAGCAATACTTTTCCATCTCTTTATGTAAACTGAGAATAGCGCACATGCCTTGGAGCAGGGCTCTGCCTCACTGCTGCCTTGGCCAGATATTGATGTTCAGTGCCAGCATTCATATGCTTCGAGAGGCTTGTGACCTCTTTTAGACCCTAGGGTCTCCGTAGGTACAGGGATTCATTCACATAGTAGGACTGGAGCTGTGCCATATGTTTTTTGAGATTTCAGATTCCAAATATCCAGAAGCAGATGGGTACTTGACAGTGGTTAATCATGGCAATGTGGCCTCAAAATCTTTCCTAAATTACTTCCTACTGGCAGGACCTGGGAGGTTGGTGATTCCCTCCAGCCATCCTGCTTTGCTGTGGCACCTTAGAGTTGTGTGTTTTGGAGATTCAGTTTTCAGTTTCTTCCAAGTTGATGAAAATGCTTTCTGCCTGGCAGTATGCAAGGATATTGATCCTGCTAGATTATTGTTTGCTTTCAGGAATTGCAAAGGATTGGACTTTGCAACCGAAGTGGATGTTTTCTTTTGTCTCTTCCTAATGATGTAGGTAGAATAGGGAGGAGAGCTGAATGCATAATTATGGATGCAACTCCTGAAATACATGCAAATGGCAGGTTTTTCTCTTTGATCTCGTACTTTCAAAACCCTCCCTGTCTCATTTTTGTCAGCAAAATGGCTATAGAAAAACTGAGAAAAACCAAATCCTTGAAACTATGTGGTTCCAGTTCAAGAAAATAATACTTCACATTTTTATAGTGGTGTTGAAAGAATTCTCAAAGGAATTTGTGAGTGATTTTAGAATATTTTATGATCTGCCTCAGTCCCAGGAGACAGGCTACATTGCGAAAAGTGAATAAGAATATACCTCAAACTGCTTTAGCCCAGATATTGGTATTCACAATGTGGCAAAGACAGGTTTAGTGGTTTGGAATAGGTTGCATGGATCCTTTTCCCATATACCTCTGGTGGGTGGTATGGTATCAAGTCATCCTCTTATGTTTCTCTTCCTCTTTCCC
>NW_010191955.1:3612-5267 GCF_000695765.1 Mesitornis unicolor
CATTTCCCATCATTTCCCCTCTGTGCAGAATGTACAGGAGACTACCTTTAATTCACACGGAGTCTTCCACGTAGTAGGCCCCCAAATTCATAAATAACTAATAACTACCTGTGGCTGTCATGCAAGCATTGGTTTTGAGGACAAACAAGTAGGAAACAAAATTAACGCAAAGATATGTATTGCTTAAAAAAAGACAGAAAAAAAAATCTCTGTATGTAATCTTAGACTCTTGATTCTTCCTCCTCTCCAAAATAACAGTTTCCAGCAGTAGGTGGGAACTTTATAATAATTTAAGTTTGGTACTGAAATAAGTGACATTGAGAGTGTCTGGTTGCAGGGATCAGTACAAATAATTGCCCGTTCTTTGTCATTATTACAAATCATTGGATATCAATGTCTTAGCAGTAACAATGGTTCACAGGTAAGAGACTGAGGCTCTTAAAGGAGGCTCTTTGGAGTTCCTAAAGGTATCTATCATGTTTTCAGCCATGACCCTGATAGAGTAGTAAAATGTTAATAGTGTTAGGAATAATTGAATCCTTGCCTTAGTACATATGGACTCGTCTGAAAGATCATTATTTATTTGGCAAGTACTTAGCATAACAAATTAATCTAAAGTGACACATGAGAATGAAGAAGGTAAGTCAAAATGAAAGCCAAAATCAAGATTAAAGAGGTAAGATCAGGCCTATTTATAGCAAACACTAGTAAAATGTTTTGATAAATGGAAGATTTTCAAATGGCTGTAGAAAAAGAAAAGCGTGAAGACCAAAGATAAAGTTGGAGTTAATTGCAATTTGGAGGTTTATTCATGGGAGAAGGGTAAAATGTCCAGAAAGTTTACAGAATACTTCTGTATATGGCTATTTGTTTAGAAAAGCTACCTAAGAACTGTTGTTTAATTGGAGAGTTATCCTAGTTAGCATTACAGTAACATTTTTCCTGTGTTGTGATGATCTTCGCTCAAGCATTGTAAAGGAGCCAGAGCTTCACCTTTGATTCATCACCGTGTGTTCTCTCAAGAGTTTCAAAGAAGAACAGGTGAAGTGAGCATAGGTGTCTCAAGATAGACGTCTGTACAGAGTGAAAGAGGGATATGTATGTCCTTGGGGAAGGGAAGGGAAACAGATTTGAGTGCTTCAGTTTATTAGCATGAGCAAATTTGGGTACAGATACAGCTTGTGGTTGTTGCAGCTGCATAGCTGGTGGGTGGGACAGTTTCTTGAAATAGGCTTCAGAGTATTTACTGCATAAGTAAATTTTATTGCTTCTTTTTTTTTTATTGCTTATTCACCTTATTTGGGTCACAAATCAGCAAAGCATTTAAGTATTTTGAACAGGTGAATGCTGCTATTGAATTAAAAGTTAATAATGTACTTAAGAACTTTGCTAGTTCAAGGCTTTAATCAGAAGATGCCATAAATAGGGCATGGCGGCCATCTGTGTGTATCAGCAAGATTTACTGCTTTGAATCCCTTGAACACTGGGGCTTTGCCTTTATTATGAGATATAGTTCATTTCAGGGAAGTGCAGAGCCATAACCCATTGCTCTGTAGGACACGTGGTGTACTTCCATATGGAAATAAAGCAGATAAACTGGAGCTGCTTCTAAAAGTGTAAGACTATGTAGGTGTATAGTAGGTAGAGTATATAAT
>NW_010191956.1:0-9641 GCF_000695765.1 Mesitornis unicolor
TTTGCTAAAGTCCAGATAAACTACATCCATAAGACATGCATAAACTACATACATAAGACATTTATTTCTCCTTTGCAACAATAAGTCAAAACCATTGAGTGAACGTTGTGCTGTATTTAAAAGGAAGAGATGCATGAAAAATAACCAATAAAATGAAGTATGCCGGGGCTTTTTCCACGGTGCAGCACAGCTTCAGCATTAAAGGCAGAATATCCCGTTTGGGTAAAAGGGGGCGTTTGCTCATGGAGTGTGTGGGTGACCTGCGTAATCCTGGAAGATACAGTTGCCAAAACAGTTTATCTGGGAATTCATAAACAGGATTAACTGACAGCAGTTTGCATTTATTATAATAAAAGTAATCTCATGGAGGTTCTGAAAAACGCTATTTAAAAGGTACTGATCAATTCAACGTATGAGTTGTGTGTCAGCAGTAGGGGAAGGAGGGCGAAAATACCTTTGTATAGTGACCAACTGAACGTGTCGAGTATCTGTACTTACATACATCGTGAACTCTCGCCAGCAGTTTTCCTGCGTTGGGTTTTTTGGGGAGATGATTCCCTCTGCCAGGTCACTTGTTGGCCAGCTCTCAATTCTCGTGACTTCCTATGATACGAAGCTGATTTTTTGTTGAGTATCAGCTAAGTTGAAAACAACTTGAGAGTTTTTGGAAGCTCGTGTGGAGGGGGAAGTTATGTTAGTTGGGGAATTAAAACAGAATAGAAAAGGAAGAGTACTGAATGCAATCTGCAGTGCAATTCATTTGCTAATTACACATTGACATAAATTGAAAAGTCCCAGAAGGAGGGGGTTTACAACAGAACTGTAAAACAATTTGCATCTGTGTAGAGGCCTGCGCTTATCCACAAAGGAATGAGATTTTAAGTGGATTTGTTTAATCGGGTTTATCATGAGTGCATAGTTGTGGCACTCTTTTTTTTTTTCCCCACATATTTCAAAATCTTCTTCTCTTTCTGGAAGATTCCCTCTTGTGTTGAGATTAAAGCTGTCAAGGAAGTGAGTATGGTGGAGTTTAATGGAGAATGAAAGTGAAACCTAAAAACACCCCAAGAAATGTCCTCCTTAATTTTAGGGTCGATTGAATACTTGAATGTTTCTGACTCTGGCTTATGATGGTAATGTCAGTTTTTAATGCAGACTGTGCCCTGAAATTCGAATGTCTTTTCTTCCTGCCTCGTAATGAGTGTGAAACACTCCCACAAATTATTGCTGTCAGTGTTGAAAACGTGTTGGACACGCTACTTTAGTATTAAAAAGAGCATTCACTGTTAGCATTGTGATAGTTTTTTTGGTTTATTTTGTTTCTAGAAGGCTTTTGGATTTGTTGGTGCCCAACATCTTACCCTACGGCTGCTGCCACTTTTTCATTTATAAGTATCAAGTCAAAGCTGGAAATCAAAGTTGGCAGGTTTGAAACAGGAATCTGTTCAGGTCTCGTTGCTGTATTTACAGTCTGTACCATCGCTGCTGTGCTTTATAATAAATTACCTGTTTAGCATCGTTCTGGCAGGCAAATGAGCTCCAAGAGCAGAGCGCTTTGAAAAATGTCACTTCCTCGGTTGTTTCAGTAGTGATGGATTCTGCTCAGTATCTTTAAATCAAACAGATGTTTATCTTAAACACAACAACTCAATACTGTTACTATCTCACGTTATAGAACCGTATTATTATTAAATGGAGAAAAACGAGCAAGAAACAACTTTAATAAATTCCCAAGGACCAGGTGTCCCTGTACCTGTGGGTAAAGGACCATTTCCATTCAGCGCAGAGTGGCTCTCAGTAACTGCAGCACCACATCTCGGGAAAAGATGAGATCAGAAGCAGGTTTTGCTTTATCATTTCTGTTCAAATTGTCCTTTCAGGAAATGTCCTACATAGAAAGAATGAAACTACGCCACTTAATTTTGCAGTGTGTAATACGCTAGATTAAGCCCCAAAGTGCAAAATTTAATGTAGGCCTCGTGCTGCTGTGGTTCTGTTCAAATACGATTTCCACAGTGATTGGGAGTCCGTGTTGCCCCCCACAGCCCAAAAGCATTTATTTCACCCAACTCTGTTCAAATAACCCTTGCAATCTTCCTGAATTGTATATCTGACAATATTTATTTGCGCTTTGCAGCGTAAAAAATAATAGCCTTGTGCTCCTAAAACCTAGAAAACCAAACTCTTCCCACCCAAAAAAAACCAACTCCAACAAACCGATACCAAGCAAACAAAAAAAACCCAAACCAGTAATACTAGCAGGGATATAAGATGTGAAATGGAAAATAATCATGACTATCTCAGAAGACAACCTTGTGCTGCTGACCAGAAGGGCACAGCAGTTTGATTTTTAGGGAGGTGACCTGGCACTGGGTCTGTCCAAAACACCCTCCAACCCCTTGAGAAAGTGGAGTGTTGGTGTACAAGAATATGTGTTTGTTTGAGAAGTGTTTGTGCTGAAGCATAGGAGTAAGGCTGGTTTTGTTTTGGAAATGTCTTGACGGGTACTAAAGCAAGATAAGAGTAAAATGTGGCTGGGCTGACTCATCGCAGAATGTGCCAAGATGGTCCTAAATTCAACATGGTAGGGTTACTATCTGTTTAGTTCAGGCTTTGCTTGTCCTTAATGCTGTGGATGGGAGGGTGTTGGAATTCACTGTGTTGAATAATTTTCCAAGTGTAGGTAAAAAGGTCGTTACTTTTTCAGCAAGCAGCAATGCACCTACTGCTTACCAGAGTGCGTGGGTATTTTTTCCTTTCCTAATGGTGCCAGGTTGAAGTAAAATGTTTCTAATGGGCACTTTAAATTACCAGTTGGAGTCAAGGTGGGAAAACAAAACAAAACAAAATTACGGTTTTTGTCTTTAAACTGTTTTCCAGTAACTTTAAGCCCAATACCTGCTGCTCTTTTAAAGAAAACTGCAATTTTGTATTGTGAAGATGATTTCTTAAGTCCCGCTGTAGGTGGTCTTTGTATGATAGCTTTCAAATAACAAATGGCTTTATCTTCTCCTAAAAAAGGTCAGTAAGGATTTCTGGTTTGGATAATAACTATGCAGCTTTGAATGGAAAATCATTTAGACTGGAAAACAGGTTCACGGTTTCCACCTTTTCCATGGCAGATGAGGTGGTAGCTCGATGGTTGGAGGAAGTATTTTAAAGGAGTAAACAGGCTTCCTTGCTTTAACTAAGCCCTAATGTGTGCAGCAGCCGTGTGAATCTGTATCCTGTATTTTTGGTTAAATAGCAGATAAAATGGTGCAGCTGTGGAAATGCCTACCAAGCCCAGCAGGCAGATGTCTTTGAAAGCAATTCTGGTTTTGCTTTCTATTTCATCCTATAGAGCAGCCACACTTTTCTCGGGCTTTGATGGTTTCGTGTTGTCACAAAACAAAACCTGAGTATTTTTCTGTACCTGATAAGATTAATCTTTGGACTCAGTATTCAGCAACACTTTTTTTTTAATAGATCTCAAGTTTACTTCACAGTGAAACACCTATGAATTCTTGTGTTTCCTTTGTGATGCCTGTGTGGGTTCTCTGTAAACAGTTGTCTGCACATAAAATAACAGTAGAAATATATTGAGCAAGAGAGTTGACTATGAACACGTGAAATTCTTGATTTCTCTTCTAGTGAAAGGCAGCATCAGGTACTTACTAGAGAAGTCACTTTAATTCTTCTAGAAAAGATGAGAATGTGTCAACAAAACGCTTCAGATGCTTAACGTGAAGATACTTTTTTGGCAATGTTTGGGTAAGACTGACCACCAACACCTTTCCCTCTGGAAAACATCGCATCTCTTCACATTGCCTCCCTGAGGTTAAGTGCAGCCCTTGGAACAGTCACAGGAAATAATACCAATGTGCTTCTGAACTGTGACCCGCCGTTTGGCCAAATACACCTCTTTTCTTGGTTACTGGGAGGACCACCTGTAATTATTCTTGCCCTGCGTGGAGCTGGGAGGTGCCAGGAGATGTCCCAGGGCACATCACAAACTCCCCTCCCCGCTGGCTGTTATTTTTTCCTGCCTTTATTCACAAACACCACCTGTGTATTGATTTCAGTCCTTTTTGAGGAAGAGCCAAGCCAGATGTTGTGTTGTCTCTTAGCTGAGGACGTGTGATGAAGGAGAAGATGTGCTGCTCATCTTTGGTGCTGCTGGTTTGGCAATATTCCCTTAGAAACAAGGCTTTCTGCCGTCACTGGTATTTAAATAGTCATTGGCCTCGCTTGGAGGAGTTCTAAGTAACACAGTACTTAAGTATTTGGTAGAACTTTATCAGTCAAGTACTTGAGCTGTCGCTGGAAAATTTTCATGGCTGAAAAACAGAAATGTTGCTTACCAGGGGGTCAGAAATGGGAAAATTCTCCTTACTGTGGTTGATAAAGTTACGAGTTCAGGGCATCTTCTGTTTTGTTCAATTTGTTTGACTATTTTTCGATTTTTGGTTGTTTTTTTTCCTTATAATAGTTGATATTCAACAAAATTTTGTTACTTTCTCATGTGTGCATGTAGACGAGGTGGATTTGTTTTAATAATTGGGCCACAAAGATGGTCCAAGGGCTGAAGCACCTCTTCTGTGGGGACAGGCTTGAGAGAGTTGGGGCTGTTCAGCCTGGAGAAGAGAAGGCTCTGGGGTGCTTATAGCAACCTTCCAATACCTGAAAGGTGCCTACAAGAAATCTGGAGGAGAGCTGTTCACTAAGGCATGGAGCGATAGTTTTAAACTAGAAAAGGGTAGATTTAGGTTGAATATTAGGAAAAAGTTCTTCACCATGAGGGTGGTCGATCACTGGCACAGGTTGCTCAGAGGTGGTGCAGGCCCCATCCCTGGAGATATTCAAGGTCAGGCTTGATGGGGCTGTGAGCAACCTGATCTGGTGACATTGTCCCTGCTCACTGCAGGGGTTGGACTGGATGAGCTTTAAAGGTCCCTTCCAACCCAATACACTCTATGAATTGATGGAGGACACACAGGCTCTTGTAGGATGCAGTAGTTGTCTGCTTCAGGGCGACACGAATCGCATCCTGGAGACTCCATTAGCAGTAAAGGAATCCCAGAATGGTTTGGGTTGGAAGGGACCTTAAAGTTCCCCCAGTCCAACCCCTGCCATGGGCAGGGACACCTCCACCAGCCCAGGCTGCTCCAAGCCCCGTCCAACCTGGCCTTGAACACTGCCAGGGAGGGGGCATCCACAGCTTCCCTTGGCAACCTCTTCCAGCATCTCACTACACTCTGAAGGAAACCTGCACAGTTTTTCTCTGACCTCCATGCTTGGCTGCCTGCGAAAGTAGGTGGAATGGAGTTCAGAATCCTAATTTGACAGTTTTGTCATCAGCTCCGTGCGCTGTGCACGCTGCACTGGGATGTAACCAGGGATACGGAGCTGCAGAGTCCCAGCGTTTATCTTTAGCTCCTCTTCAGAGGAGGAGGAGAAGAAGAGGGAAAACTTGGCAGGAAAACTTCAGCGGTTGGTGGTGGTGCTCTGCTTCTCTAAGTTTAGCAGCCTTGGGGGTGGTTGTTAAAACAGGCGTTCAGATTTTGAAACCCTCTGTTCTGAGCAACGTTCGGTAACGCCGTGCTTCAGCGCGCCCGAAGTCCATCCCTGCTGCAGCTTCCACAGCCAAAACACCCAGCTGCATTTTATCAGTTATTCGATAACAAATTGAAGCCATTTGTAAACTTTCCCTGTTGCAGGCAAAAATTGTGCAGTTCAGTTGCTGTTTGTGGAAGTTTTATGTCACACTGAAGTTGTATCGCTTTACTCTATAGAGACAAACCCGATCTCAGCATCAGCAAGGCCTTGTTGTTTTGCCACTGTGGAGAAACTTCTTCTTGCTTGTTATGCAGCCAGGAGAACAATATAGAGGCTTATGGAAAGGCTGCGTTATTCCAGCGGCCTCTCGGGTGGTTTTCAGTTTCTATAGGACGTTAACAAATCTCCCGTTGCAAAAAGCCGCAGTTGAATTCGATAAAGTATCCCCTAATTCTTGCTCTGATGGATTTTGTCAGCTGGCTTCCCCAGTGAGTACCACCAGCATTTTTATGTGCTTGCCTTCAGCATTTCCACGAAAGCTTAAAAATCCGTTTTAACTGTCTGTTTCTGAAGTAAATAAGTATACTGGTAAGATCATGATCCTTTGCATAGTTACTGATGAAAAAGCGCTGTGAGAAGCTTACTTCCCTGCTCTTCTGAAGTCTGCGGCACCGAAGGGAAATCAATACTGAGTTATGGAAGGGGAAACGGGTTTATTTGGGATGATGGCTGAGGCTGGCTGTAGGGAACGAAACGGGATCCAGTTGTGGAAGGAAGGGGAGAGCACACACATACCGGAGTATTTTAAGTGGGATTTTGACTGGGTTCATCTCATACTTGTTGATGGTCCAGTGCTGCTAAGAATGGTGTCCAAATGTGCATCCCATTAGAAGAATTAATACACTTTTTTTAACATTTACATCCAGGAAGCATAACTTTACGGCACTCATAGCAAAATTAAATTTTCATAGCTCTTTAGAACGATGACTGGTTTATATACATATAAATATATAAAAATAAATAAAAGATACATGTAATTTGATGAACACTTTCAATGGTTTGGGGCTTGCCTTCAGGTTGCCCTCGTCCGTGCAGGGAAGGACGATGGCCATAGCGAAGCCTTTGCAGAGGGGTCTGAGCAGTGCTCGGCTCACGGGTCTCCCATCTTCCCATCTTCCCCCTTTTGGGAGCTCAGAGCTGTGATATTTTGGGATCCTGCCTCATCCCGCAGGTATGCGTGGCCTGGCACCTGTACAGGACTTTGTGTGTGTGTGAGCTTAAGCTCTGGTTCAAGGGGAGCCATTTAAATGCAGGAACTTGCTGTGTTTTTTGGGTTGGGGGGATTGAATTTACAAACAACTTCGAACTTCTGTTCTGAAGTTCAACTTTAGGACCAGATGAACTCAATCTGTGAGCTCAGCTGTATGATTTTAATGCTGCTGGTCTGTGATATTAAGGTTAAAGCTTTAGCTTCCTGCTGGAGCTTGGCACAGGAAGATTCATTATGAAAGTTTGCAATTTAGTAACTATTTACAAGGCATTCAGCAATGAGGTGCCAACACTTTTCACTCTTTTGGTGATCAATGATTACCAAGGCGGTATTTTGTTTGTTCTGGCAGGCTGTGGTATTGCTCTGCCTCTACTGTTAATGGCCAAGAAGTAATTGAAGGGAGTGGGGATGCCTAAATACTCAGGATCTGGAAAAAGAAGATAGGCTGATATTGCTCATTATTGGGGTAAACAGAAAATGGAGAAAAAGGAGGAAAAGGTGCCTAACATAAAACTGGAGGAGAGGTGGAGGACAGGTTTTTTAAGGATTTGGTGTGATACAGATGTCAGTTTGAGGAAATAAAAAACTCACCTTTCAGGTGCCACACAAGCCCTTTTTAGTTTTTCTTACTTGGAAATACTGTTTTTCAAGATAGAAATACTAAGGTTTAATCTTCTTCTACATAAAATTTCTATTTAAAAGAAAAGGCTTATTGTTCGTGCAGAACCGGCAAACTGGTGTTAGGAAAGGATTGTTTTTTATTATTTTTTAAGTATCTTTAACCCGTTAGTGGTATTTCAGCCGTTGTAAATACCTGTGGATAATTCTTGAAATAACAGATTTAGTTTTTTTCAGGGCTGAGGATGCTCTGAGCGTTGTCAGGTTTTGAGTATCTCCAAGGATGGGGGTGTCTCAGCCTTCCCTGGGACCCTCTTCCAGTGCTTGACTGCTGTAATTTCTGATATTTAGGAGGCATTTCTCCTGTTGCAGCTTGGATCCATTGCCTCTTGTACAGTTGTGTGAACCTCCAAAAGTCTTGGTCCATCTTCTCTGTAATCTCCCCTTAGGTACCTGTATCTGCTTAAAATGTTCATCTAAATGTACAAAGGAGTAGTAATTTGTCCCATGTTTTTCTCTTCCTGAAGCAGTTCCCCGTTCACTTACATATAATTCGTTAGCAAAGAGCTTTTTCTTCCATTGTGTTTGTAGTGATTTTCAGTTTTGTTCTCTTCTCCCACTTGCCTTGGCTGTATTTTTTCCTGCAAATAGAATGATGCTGTAGCTATAGGTTTAATTATACAGTTTTATCAGGCTCTCATATATTCATCTCAGCCATTTTTTGGTTTAGCATAATCATCTGTTAAAAGTCCTAATCCTACTGCGCATCACAGATTTAAAAATGTTCTAGAATTTAAAAAAAAATCCCATTTTCAACAAGGTTGTACCGTGTGTCAGAAAGCTCCAGATCATAAATCACTTACGAAAGTGGAAGCTGAGCCCATTTGAAAGGGATAATCTATCTGTCTAGATGTATATATACACATATATGTGTGTGTGCGTGCGTGTGTATGTGTATACATACATACATACATATATATAGAGTATATACTGCTCTTTTCCTTACATTAAGGATTTGACACGCTGGTTATTGAGGCAATGTGTGTAAGTTACAGTTTCAGTAAATACATATTATTAATGCATGATTTTTTTTATAATTGCCCAGTGCCATATCCATACTAATTATTTGGATAAGGGTGAAGGTGAAGGCAGACTCAGGCTGGCAAACCCAGTGTGTTGTGCAGAGTTGTGTGTCTCAGCTATAATTAACCCCCCCACGTTTAATTGGGTTAATTTTCTCCCAAGAGGGAAGATGGGAAAGTGTGGTCAAACACAACTCCCCGAAAATGAAGAAAGGAAAAAGAGAAAACAACCCCAAACAAACCAACCAAACCTTCATGGCTTTTTTGGACCACTTTAATGCCATCCTGCAGAAGATGTGGAGATGCTTGGCTGTGGTTGTAGACAAACTGTTTTCTCTGGGTGTGTATTTGTGTGAAGGTAATAGTGCTGTCAGCTCACCTTTTCAAGGATGGAGAAGAGAGAGAATGCGTTGTTGTGTTGTTATTATTACTATTATTATTATTATGATGACATATTATTATTTTATTACAGTTTTTTCACTCCTTGACAAACAGTCCTGACTATATCGTGATCTCTGAGATGTTGCTGTTGTTACGCAGTGTGTATTCATACTCAGTCCTGAAATCAGTTTATGTTTGGGTTTAAAATTTAGCTGAGATCCTTTGCCTTTAAAATTCCACTTTCTCTGCATTAAAACTTGGCAGTTCCTAATACCCTGCAGCAGTTTTGCATGGCAGTTGGATGTATTTTCTGTAAAACACACAGAATCTGAGCCCACATAATCTCAGTCAGTAGTGGTTACAATAGTGGCTCTGATATAGCATAGGGTGAATGTGAGGAAAATTTGGGCACGAGTGTCACTGCTCTACTAAAAATTAGAGCGAGGGCTTTAATGGTACTGGGTGGTTATGGTGTCCCTCCAGAAATGACCTCATGATGCATAAACAGCTCGATGTTCCTGAACGAGAAATTAAATAATGGGTTTCTTTCACAGAAATGTGCATCTGACAACTTTTTACTTTTATTTTTGTGATTTTATTTTTCTTCCTCAAATGTGTAATGATTTAAAATAGAATTCAGGAGTATCGTGTGAGGTGAGGTGTGTGAGGGCTTCGTGCAGAGAAGGAGAAAGTTGGGTTTTGAGAGAACGGCAGCATAAGAGACCTGGAGGGTTTGGGTGCAGGGGGTTCTT
>NW_010191957.1:0-37693 GCF_000695765.1 Mesitornis unicolor
TGAAACATTTATATTTTTTTCTGAGTCACTTAAAGGCAGAGACAAACCCTTATTTTAAGATGTTAAAATGGTTTATTTTGTTTTATTTTTTATTTTAGTCCTCTATGTTAGGTGTTTGATATGTATGTTTTGAATATGTAACATGTATACAGTAAGTGACTAGGTGTTGTTTTATATGGGAAAAAGCACTATAGAAACTGAGTTAAGAGGGATAATAGTGAAGACTTATACATTGCTTACTTGGTTCTTTAGGAGAAAGATCTAGAGGAAGAAAATAACCGATTCCTCTGTTCCTACCCTAGCAAAAAAAAAAAGAAAAGGTGTGACATCGTATAGAGAGATCAGACTATTTTTATGTAAAATATTATTTCCTGAAGACAGTCTTATAAGTCATAGAGCCTTGTAGTATTGTTTTGTTTCTTTGCTTTAACATACACAGAGGAGTTGTGTTGTGTGGCCTTCTTGGTGTCCTTTGGGACGTCCCAGCCTTGCCCAGGCATTGAAACCAGGGACCTGAGCATCCAGAGCAACTGCCCTCTGCCTGCTCTCACCTGGTGCCCTTCCTCCCACAGCAACTGGGTCTCTATACTCCTCTCTTTAACTTCTGCTGAGGATGATCCTCTGCAGCCCTTTCAGTCACATAATTGATTAGTTTATTGATCTACAATAGTTAAATGCCTATGGTCTATAAGAGGTCGTCCTATCTGAAGTATGGCACACTTCTGAATTATAACTGGTCATTTCTAGTTGTAAAAGCCCACGGTGACTCCAGTTCCATTGGATGACTGGCTATTTTCCTAATATTAATCAGTTACATTAAATATAATATCTTACTGAGCTTATTGAAATCAATAAGGTTACTGAAATGCTTAGTGCTGAATACAGAGTTTTTTGTGATGTTTTATAGTGCTTTTCACTAGGATATGGATAAAGCTGTTGCTCTTTAATGAGTACTTAATTAATATGGAACCACTTCATCTTCAGCGTTGTTGAGATTATCTTTAATTACTGTGGTACAATAACAGTAGCATAAATAGGAAATAATAAATTAAGTCTTGTTTCTTGCTTAAAGTGAATTTTTTACTTATATTGAAAAGAGAATTATGGTCTTTATATGAAGAATTTTACTAAACATCTTCATCTCCTGTCACTTGTTGATGTTTTTCCTTTTAAAGGATATAGACCAACTGAGTAGGAATTTTAATGTAGTAGGATAGGCTCTGGCAAGTGTGTAAAGCCATGATACTTCTTTTTATCCTGGTAATTTTATTGTTATGTTTTCTTGCCCTATGCAAATTACTTTTTAATCAGTTATTATAGCTTTTCATCCACAATCCAACAATGTTGGTTATTCTGTTTCTATGAAAGTGAACTTTTTTTCTTAGATGACTTTATCTCTTTAAAGATAACATCCTTCAACATAAACAAAGCTAATAGATTGCATTTCTTCTCCAACATTTCCTGGGTTTCACACTTGTGCTGGTAGCTGAGGTCAGTCTGACATTTTTTGGTGGTTCACTTTCTGATGTATATCCCTTATTTTGGGTCACTCACTTACATTGGATTGCTTAGCTGGCACTCCATCACTTTGAAATATATTCAGGTAAACTGTTCATTGTCTTTATGGGTATGCTCATTATAAATATTTTATGCAGCTTTTTATGCAGGATAGTGTAGTATGGAATATTTTCTTTTGAAAAGGTAATTATTGTATGAAGTGGTCCCTGATTGTCATGTTTGTGCCCTCAAGTAGAAGAGAGAAGGCAGATCTTTAATAATGAAGAGCCGTAATGAGAAGCGTGCTGTTAACCACTGAGGATACCTGGAACAAGACAAAACATTTCCACCTTAAAAAAACCCCATACAAAATAATGAATGATGAATGGAAAAGAGTACCCAGGATTAGTGAAACAAGTCTGTCTTGTGTTGCAAACAGCAGCACTTGTGCTAGATTGTCTTTTTAAGGCATTAGTGAAGTAGTACAGGGAGGTCTAGAAGAGTGAAGGGATTTTCAGATGCAGACATGCAGCTTCTTTTTAGAGGGCTTGAGTGGGAGGAAGGACTGATGATAAATTAGCAGCAGTGGCTGGTTGCAAAGGCAGGCTGGAGGTAAAATTGGAAGAAGAAAAAGTAGTCCATGCAGGGCCCTTGAAAGATTATTTATTTTTTTCTTAAGCACAGTTAAAACCTTCAGAAAGGGTGTTGAAATAGTGTCTCAGTGAAAAAGATGTGCTAGGAGGATGTCTGTTTCTGAAAATGCCATGTAACTGAATAAATAAGAGCAGGCCACAACTGTGTTTCACGGTTAGTGAGGGATGTTGCAGTAATTGCACATCCTTTGCATCTCACCTCTCAGGCACGTTTTATGTAGATGGATATGAAGGACCAGGCTTTAGAAAATGTGTGTGGGAAGATTATCCATACGTTAGATAAAAGGTCTTGAGTTTCAGTTGCTTTGTGTATTTTAGCATGAGAGAATTGCCTGCACGGTTTTCTTGACCCTGGTATCTGTTGATAGCCTTATTCTGCAAGACCCTTCAGCAAATTAAAATGTTGAGTGACTTTGACAGCTGCCCTGTTTGTGGGAAGCGTGCATTGCACATTATTCTTACCTGTTTGTAGAAAGGTAGTGGGAGATGGCAGAGGAAAGGGTGCTTTAGAGAAGTGGCTGCTGAGGTAAGAAGTTATTCACAACTATGTTCAGCAAGAGGAATATCCTTATGCCTTAAAAATTCTCAAAACCTCAAAACCTGAAAAAGATTTTTAGAATATCACTAATTCTAATGCTTATAGACAATCATGCCTCTAGGGATTACAGAACCCTAGGAAAATCTTTCATTTCTCAGGGAATTTTCCCAAGAGATAAAATGCTAATATTTTCCAGCGCATCTTTGGGTAAACTTTTCAATCTTTTCAGTATGGATTCAACACTGAAATTTTGTAATTTAGCAGTATTCACATTTATACTATTTCACATGGCTTTTAGAAACCTTTCCTATTGCCGTATACAAGAAGAAAAAGTGAACGTGAGGAATTCTGTTGATATAATCTGCATGAAGAAAAAAGTAAACCTGTTTAAGCTGGTGTTTTCTTTAGAAAAAAAAAAGTATTGTGGTATAAGATTGTGTGCCTTTGTTATTACAGCTGGGTCAGTTTAAACTTGTTTCTGGCCTCGCATTCTCTTCTTCCCTCTAATCTTTTTGTGCCTTGGAGCTCACTCAGCTCATGGGAAGTCTGGCACAAAGGAGGATGACACTGGTAATGTCTGGGCATGTGTTCTGAGTATTTCTAGATGTCCCAGCTGACCCCAGTTGTTCTTGATATACTTAGGAGGAGACGAGCTTTGGTACTTTGTGCTGAACATTTTGCTTTTTTTTTTTTTTGGTCTGTTTAACTTTTCAAGAGGAAGAAAGTTTTGTTTTGTTTCAAGTAGCCTTCTCTTGGTCCTCCTTAATCTGCTGAAGTGCTGGACGATTGATGACTGTGACCAGTGCGTAGAGAAAGTTTTAAACTACTAAGCAGTTGCTATTCCAAGCCATTTTGCTGGAGGGTTTAGCTTTTTCAAAATTGAAATTGAAAAGCTTGTGCTCACATTGAGGAAAGAGCAGCTTTTTCTGCAGCTTCTAAATAATATGCTGAGAACTGCAACTTATTTAAAATGAAGGTTTATAAAGTACAATGAGGTTTACTGTAGACAGTGGCTGAGTGTAAGCGATGCACTTCATGCGTGTCAGAGGTGAAGAAGCTGTCCCATCATCACATGTCCAGAAGTCCAGATTGGTGCTGCTAGTGCTCAGGCCTTCTGTAAAAAAGAGTACAAGAGAGTTGTTGCTGGTATTGTTCCCTCTGCTCAGGAAGACATTTTTGCACTGCATTTACAGTCTGAGGACTGCTAGCTGGGGAAATAATGTAGATCAAACGCAGAGCATGCAGTGGTCCCTGCCATTGGGCCATTGGTTTTTCATGGGTTTTGGTGGAACAGCTGCTTTTTGTAATCAGATCTCAGTAAATTGTAATTTGTGACTGGCACACCGAGAATGGATTAGTTTAAACATCTTGATGGTGATGTGGTTAATCCCATGAGCGAGATCTTTAATACTTTATCATTCCTGCAGGCTTAGTTTGATTTTTTTTTTTTTGAGGAGGATTTTTTTGTGCTTGGCACAGAGATTGTCACCCTTTCCATGCCTCTTTTTGCAGTATTTGCTTCTTGCAATTAACAGAAAGTGTTATCTGTTCTGGTTAACACCTTGAACACTGCCTTCTTTTTTGGTTATTGTTGGTTTTTTGTCCCTCCATTCTTATCTTCAGTTTCCAGATTGTTCTGAGTCATGGCTCCTGCTTGCGTATTTTTCCACTTTTCTCGGAAGGTGTGCTGTTTATCAATGACAGAGTTAATAGTAGGATCTGTAATATTCGGTTCTGCACAGGGAAGGAATTTGCCTTGCCCAGTCCAGGAACAGAAGCTTTAGTGAAGGTAACTGTCCTGTGGGGTGGCTTTGTGCCTTGACTTGAAATCCTTCTGAGGTTCTGAACTTCAGCATCCCAATTCCGTCCTAGACCAGGATGAAGCAGCATCTTTGCAGACTCCATCTACAGTAGAAGTCAAAATGACAGTGCAATCTGTGGATGCCTGTATTTTAGAAAAATAAGGTTCTCTAAAATCTTGCCTTGGGACTTTTGCTGTTTGTTGTTTTAATGTACACAACAACCTTCTATTCTTAAACTAAACATGTTTGTTGGTGTGAGTTCTGAACTAATTATATGTGATGGTCATAGCTAGGGATCAATGAGTTATTACAGTTTTCTAGTGACTTATTTTACCCACTTTTTATGATAAAATATTTTAAGACTTTTTATATAATAGTTTGAATGATTATGATAAGTGATTCTATCATTGCTCTGCATTTTATATATGTATGTTTATATATGTATGTATGTTAGAATACTTAAATTTTAAGGGTGATAGAAGATGATGTTAGAAACGATACCTGTGTATTTCTTTCTTTGTTTAAGTGCAATTTACCTATCTTAGCACACATCATAAAATAAAATTAAATGATCGTCTCTTGTATTTAAGACTCGTGATAGTGGTTTTACTTCTGCTTTTCTTTTGCGTACCTACTCCTTAGTATTAAAACTGATGTTCCAGAAAATGGGAAAACAGTGCAACAAAAAGGATTGCTGGCATCTATAGAACTAACTATAAATATTGTCTCCTTTTTTAATGACCAAGTTTTTTTAGGATTTTAATGGGACCCTAGTAAAAACAAGTGCTGTCTGGGCTTAAGGGATTATTTTCATTGACTTGCAGATTTCTGTTATATTTTAAATGTATTCCACTTTTTGGTTCAGTTTAATAATTCACGACATAGAAGTGGCTCTTAGACCTGTTTTGCAGTACTAAGTTATGGAATTTTTTAAACAAAGAAACAGGAGGGAACTCAGAGCTTGCCATCTGCAGGATAAGATACTGGCATTTTAAATTAGTTTTTGGTTTAAACATCTGTTGGAGAAAACTCTTTGCCTTTTAAAGTGTGGTAGTTGATATGTTTAAAATGAATTTTGGAAGAGTTGCCATGATATTTGAAGTTTAATTTGACCAGCCTTGCTATTCAGAAAAATGTTTGAGAACTCCAGGGGACAACTTACCTTTGATTTTGTTGCTCTTTGAAATGAGAGCTTAAGGTGGTGATCCAAGATAAATAATGAAGAATTACATTGTAAAATTAGATCATTAAAGCAGTGCAATAAACCACTGAAAAACCTTTTAAGAGTGGGCCATGAACTGAGTTTTTACTAGAATAACTGTGCCTGGGAGGTGATTTATTGGGAGTTATGATGCTTTAGACTTCAGAGATGCTGATTTGCTACTTTTATCATATGTCTGAAGTTCAATAAGTCCAATGCCTAGAATGCATTTCAAAAAAGGATCATTCTTGCAGTTTGTCTTTGAGCATAAGTATTAGATCTTCTGTGAAAGGGGAAGAACATGCAATATTTCAAAAAATATAAAGGATTTTGCATGTTGTTCTGTTTTCTTGAGGATGACGCATAACTATGGCCTTGTAAACAAAAGTTTACCCACATATTCAGATAAGATGGGTTTCTTTGAGTTTGTAACCCCATTTTGATGAGTAGGGAAGGAATTGAAATTATTTAACTTTCCTGATCAGAGCAAGTTGTCAAAATTCATCCAGAGCCATTCTTCCACAACAGATAGCTCTTCACCATTCTTTGTCTCAAGTCCCATTTGTTTCAGAGGGCTTTATGGTGTTCTGTAATTTATAAATAGAGCTGTTTTGTGAAACAGATGGTTTAAAGACAGGATTGTCTGAGAAGAAAGGCAGAGCAGATGAATGTTTTTCTGCCATAGGATGAAATTATTGGAAATGTTGGATTGATTACAAATCCACTTGCCTCACTACCTCTCCCAGAATTTTAAGGGCAAGCTTTGTCTGCTGCACAGTACCAAGTGTCTCACTTTCTGATTGTCTGTTGGTATTTGTTACGAGATGGAGAACTGGCTTCCTCATTAATCCTTTGGGAGTAATTATAGGTATTGAAAGGCTGAAGCTGGAGTTGAATGAATTCCAGTCTTGTTTGTTTGGTGTTTTGTGGAGGCCAGTGGGAATGCTTATAGTGACCTGAATGGAATTTCTACCATGGTTGCTACTCTCCAGTTCTCCTTGTTCCTTTGCTATCGAAGGGACAGCTCTGGCATCCTTAACTACTTTTTTTTCCTCTAAGGAGGTGGACCACGCATTGGAATAGTGTGTCTGTAAAAATAAATTGAAAGAAAACAAAACCAACTCCCCTTGGTTATGCTGGTGCAAATGAAGGTGATGTTCCTCTTGAGGCAATTTCTGTAGGGTACATTCTAAAAAAAGGGATGGGAAACTTACGTTATTCTTCTGACCTTTTCTATCTTTCCTTTCTTTGAAGCATTAATGAACACAGGCAAGTAAAAGAGCATAAATAAAGCTCTGACATAGTCTGTTTGATGGAAAAACAGGCTAATGCAGAATGGGAGAAGATGCCTGAACAGTCTGTGTCCCTGTGCAGTATATAAGATGCACAGTTAGCAGTGCTAGGTGGTGGGCAACTAACTTGGGTTTTTATATGAGCTTCACAAGATTTCCACTAGGCACAGAGATGCTGTGGAGCAGCACTAATGGCTTTTATTGACTTTGCATCCTGTTGTACAGATGAGATGCTTGGAAAACGAGCTTGTTAATTTGAGCCTAGTCCTCAAATTTTTAAGTAACCGGTTGTCTGTAATGACTCTTCTGATTTACAGATGTTTCAAGAGATGCAGAAATGAGGCATGAATTGGGAGGTTGTAAGGAAACAGCAAATAGCACTATCTCTTGTTGCAGTTTTAAGCATGTAAGAATGTGTAAACAAGAACAAAATACTTGGTGCCGAGTTTATTAACCTCCCACTTGATTGCTTGCCTTATCCTTTCCATTTCAATATTAGTTTTGATTTCCTTCAGTTATTGAATCAGGATTTTTTCCTCTCCTCTGCCTTAATGCCTGCCTCTCAAATGGGATCTGCTTTTGTATTTACAAGCTATGTAGTACTTTCTCATTAAAGATATATATGGAAATGAGGTGCTTTCTTGACTACCCAATAGAAAAGCAGATGATCCTTACACTATAAGAAAGGGTAGCAGCCTGAATACCTAAAGCCAGTGGATCAAAAAGTGTTTATTGCTGTCTTTCGTTGTTATTATTTTCCTGAGCTGCCCTTTAGTGGATAAGAGGATAAGGAATTACTGAGCCATAGGAGCACAACTTCTGTTTTGTGTTTTCTGCCTATAAGCTCCATTCTGAATACTCAGAGATATATCACCAGCCTGCCATAACAAGATGTGCATAATAAAGTAAAAATAGAGTGCTCCTATTTATTTTCCCTGTTCTATTTGGTCTCCTCTTCCAGAACTACCCAACTCTGTGTCCCAAACTATGCTGACTGCCAGATCATCTCTTTGGTCTGCCTACTTTGAGACTTTAAGCACAAAGTACAAGGCCCATAGGACTTCTGAGGAAGAGTATGTTCCAACAAGGGAAGAGAGAAACCCTTTCTGGTCTTTTTTTGTGGGTATTTTTATTTATTTTTTTTAATTTCTTCCCAGTAATTCTTAGTAGTATACAGAACAATGTGAAAGATCTTGTTGTGGAAGTTGATAGAAAAAATTTTCTTCCAAATGCTGCTGAATCTCAACCAAGTCCTTAGGAGGATATTTTGGGGAATGAGGAAGGACTGTGACATAGGTTAAAGTTGTATAAGAAGAACATTTTTAACATACTTGAAGCCTGATTTTTAGTATCTGGAGTGGTGTATTTGGTCTATAAGAGACCAAGTTCTCCAGATGCAACACAGATAAGACTGTGACCTGAATCTTGACTCTATTGTATCACTAGAGGAACTACCTGAAGATAACTTTTTGCATAGAAATGTGTGGACACAAACAAAAGCAAAAGGAATCTTTTAACTTTTGTCATCTTTTGACTTTATTTTGACTGGCAATTGGGGCTAACAGTAGCAGATAAACTGGTTTTGGTTTCTTTTCCAAAGAAAGGAGTGGGGAGGTGAGAAAATAAACAAAAATGACGAAGGGTGGGGAATAAAAGCCAAAACAAATATTGAATTTATTTGTTTGTTTATTAAATAGATTGATTTTGGAGAAGAAAAGATTTTTCTATGAACAGCATAGTATAGTACTGAGACTAGTTCAAACAGTTAAGTTATTTTGAATTGATTAGATAGAGCAGAGCAAAGAGGCTTCTCCAGTGTCGGGTGAAAACATTGCTGAGTGCCCTGCTGGGACGCAAAGGCTTCCAGTAAGTCAAGGTTGCATATTTACAAGTAATTTTCCCGTTTTGATTAAGTTTTTCTTCCTGTTGTTTAAAGGAAGGAGAAGTTTGAGTTCGAGCTCTGTTGAACTGGAATGTGCACAATTGGGCAGAAGTTGATGAGGGAGAGAACCAGGGGGACCAGCTGGATGTGCAAAGTGATGTGCGCTTCTAGGCCAGCACTGACTGTTCTGCTGTCATGACACCATGTAAAGAGCACAGGTCCACATTCTGAGGAGGCAGAGGTGTCATGCACAAAAAGGGACAGAAATAGTCCTGTGCTGTCGCAAGAGGAATTGGGCGTTTCTGTTAATCTGTTAATTCAAAAGGGTCCTTGTGGCTAATCAGATTTCTGGATGAGGAAATACAAATGCTTCCTAGGAGAAGGTCATAAGGGAGCTATGAAATGTATCCCTGCAGCTTCTTGTCTAAATTATAAAAAAATCCCCAAACTTTCAAATGCCTGACATAACCCCCAAAAGTGAATTGTGTGTAATATATTCCTCATCTTTGTCAAAGCAGTGGCTTCACCATGAATCAAAGTAAGAGAGAATCAGAGCAAGAAAAACAATGAAAAAAATAAAAGAAACCTGAAATGTTCTTAAAATGCAGCTGCATCTAATCTGGAACTACAAGCAATATTTATATGTACATTTAGTGCACAGTGTAAGTAAAGCAGAAATTTGAAGTGGTTTGAGAGTTTAAATGTGCTTTCACATTTCCTGATGCTTTCATATTTTTGTTCAGGTTCATCTCATCTGTAATAATAACTGTAAAATAGTAGAGTTATTTTCAAAATTATATGTATTTTTTTATTCTGTTACTTTATGTTATTCTGGTTAAATCCCGTTTTAACACTGTTTTTCTCTGGGATAATTTAGTTTACCTTTCTGTGTGGTCTAATTTTAATTTACTATCTCTGTGTATCAGTACTGCCTCCAGCACGATGTAATGTGAGAGCCAAATTAATTTGTTTTGAAAAATTCAGACCTTGGGCTAGAAAGATAGAGAATAAATTAAGATGTGGGGTGGGTAGAAGCACTGGCAAATGCAGCATAAGCACCAAGTGTATATATTTACAGAAACTCTGAATGGTAGGGATTGGAAGGAACCTCTGAAGCTCATCCAGTCCAACCCCCCTGCCAGAGCAGGATCACCTAGACTAGGTCACACAGGAATGTGTCCGGGCGGGTTTTGAATGTATCCAGAGAAGGAGACTCCACAACCTCTCTGGGCAGCCTGTTCCAGTGCTCTGCCACCCTCAGTGTAAAGAAGTTTTTCCTCATGTTTAGGTTGAACCTCCTGTGTACTATTTTGTGACCATTGCCCCTTGTCCTGTTGCTGGGCACAACTCAGAGGAGTCTGGTCCCATCCTCCTGACACCCACCCTTTAGATATTTATAAGCATTAATGAGATACCCCCCTCAGTCTCCTCTTCTCCAGGCTAAACAGACCCAGCTCTCTCAGCCTTTCCTCCTATGAGAGATGCTCCAGTCCCCTCATCATCTTAGTGGCTCTCCACTGGACTCTCTTCAGAAGTTCCTTGTCCTTCTGGAACTGGGGAGCCCAGAACTGCGCACAGTACTCCAAGCGTGGCCTCACCAGGGCAGAGTAGAGTGGGAGGAGAACCGTCCTCCACCTACTGGCCACACTCTTCTTAATGCACGCCAGGATGCCATTGGCCTTCTTGGCTGCGAGGGCGCATTGCTGTACGTTTAGCCAGTGGTAGAGTTTGAACCTTATCTTAGACAATACATGATTATCTCAGAGATTTATCTGCAGTGCACGTTTCTCTCTACTTTGTTGCATTGTTTCAAGTTCTCTTACCTTTGAAGGACGATGAGAACTTAGGAACTTTTCCAGCAGTCTTGTTTGTATCTCTGAAGGGAGTACCACTCCTAACATCAGGATTTCCATATCAAGTCTGGGTGTGTCTTAGTTCTTTCTTCTCCTTGTTTGTGCTATTTATTTCCTGCTCTTATTCTAGGAAATTTTTAGGGACTTGTTTTGGTGCAGATGTTCTAAATCAGATGCTTTTTTCATCTTATATAATTACAAGTGATCAGAAACAGCGGAATCATACAAGTGCTTGCAGACAGGACATGCATCCTCCCATCCTGTCCTAGTAAGCAAAATCTTCTGTGTAGAATTTTTTTTTTAATTCAAGTTGTTGAATATTCCTACAGGCATTTCTGATATGCGTTTCCTGTTTATTTGGCAGTTTGCTGCAGTTAATTCTATGTATGTTACTGATTATTATTAAGTTGTGAGTTAACGTCTGAACTGTAAGTGTTGCTTTGTGAATTGTCAAAGATAATGATAAACCAGTACCAGCTACTGAAGTTAACATTGCATTTTAATAATTGCCCCTCAGGATAATGTGCTTAAAGTCTTTGCATACTTTTTCTGCATAAGTTCTCTCAATCTGGAATGCAAAAACTCCAGATCATCCCTACCATCAGCTACCAAACTTCTTGCTTTCTCTCATGTTATGTTTTTACATGAAATGGGTGTCTCAAGCAGACTTGAAATACAGTAGTAAAATCAGATCCAGGTGTTCTTTTTCTGCTGCCTGAGGTGAACATGTAGGACATCAGTGTGGCGAATGCAGAATAATGTACTTCAAGCTCTACTTCGTAGTTTAACCTAAAAAAAAAAAAAAAGTGAATGTAAATATGCCACTTGAAAGTAAGTGTAGATTCTGCAGAGATGGGAGGTACTGGAGAAGGGCAAGGAGGGCTGTCAAAGGAAGTTACCTATGGGCACAGTACAGAATAATTCTGGGATCTGCTGCCTGCCTTGTCATTTAAGCTGAGTGCACAGCAGAGTATTTTGCTTTTAATAACAGCTATAGAAATGTAATGAAATTCTTCCTGCTTGTACATTAAACTTCTCCTTCCTTAATTTTTTTAGTACTGAACACAAGGAAAAAACAATAATCTGTTGAGGAGGAGCTTGGAAATTATTATGCGTGTCCTCCCTGGGATGTTGCCCAGGACTAAAGTGTTTACCTCTGTATTTTTGCTTTGCCTGAGGCATTTCTGATTGCTTTAGCACTTTGAGCAGCCAAGGAGATGGGAGTGTGCATGCACGCTGGGTGGCAGAGAGAGAGATAGGCTGCTAGAAGAATGCCAAAGCCTTGAATACTTTCACTGCTGATGGAGAAAACATTTGGCCTGGGGTAAGAATATTTCAGACAAGGCTTGGAATATGTCCAGATCACAACCACCATGTTCTTGCTATCTCTACAGTCAACTAGAAAAAAAACAAACCATAGTATTTGACTCCATGCTGAAGAGAAGAGCTAAGAAGCTTGTTGGAGGAATAGGGAAGCATCTATCAGTTTGCAATTTACAGTACCAGGTGGACTCTGCCATGTGTTTTGGATGTGGTGATGGCTATGTTAAGTTTTGTCTTTCTTTCATGCATGCTGAACTGGAAGAAGGGAAAACATCCATCACTGAAGGAGAACAATCTAAGCCAAAAAACAATTTGAGCCAGAATATGAAAGCACTGTAGATTAAGAAACTTTTGTTAATTCTTTCTCTTATTCTTAAATGACTCCAATACATTTGGGCTAGGAACCTTAAATTGTCTGAAGCTTGTTGATGTGTTGGCTTCCCCCCCAGTATTGGTTAAGAACTCTTCCCCCATTTGGATAAGCAGACTATAGATCTATGTTTTTCCTGATGCATCACAATTAAAATTAATAGACTTTAACAGTATTTAATATGGTCTTTAAATGTAGTGGATATGATTTCTTTAAATAATTTTTGAGCATTTAGACTAACAAAGTGGATAAGCCAGCTTGTGGAATAAACCAACATGCGTGAAAACTGGCACAGTTGTTAAACACTGTGCATTGTAATGGCATTTTGTTGGGGTATTATTCCTTCAGCTGCACAATTATGGGAGCCTGCTGCATATTAGCAGATGCTTTCCTCATAATCTCAAGCTATATGCACTGAGTTATTTTCCTCTCCAGACTATCGTCTTGGATTCTCCCAGACAATATATCATTTCTATTTTTTTTCTCTGGTTCAGTGCATGCTGTAGGCAATAGTGAGGGTAATACTTTCTGCATTGTTAGGCAACGAGTGTTATCAGCAGCTGCAATATTCAGGATTAGTCATTTTGTTATTATTTGGCATCTGCAGTACCTACATGAATCTGTTCAGTCCTGTTTCTCCAGAAGGCAGCTGAGAGAACATGACCATAAAGCTTTCCTGAAATTGTCGCTACGCTCAGGAGTTCACTCTTAATTGGAACTGCAGTCTCCACAAAGCAGTTCATGGAGATATATAAAAATTTGCATTTTATTTAGAGAAACTGGGATATGTTAAAGGACCTATTCACATGGTATAATGGTGCAATGGTGACAGAGCAAGGTTCTCAAGGCAGCACCACAAATCAGTTGCTGAGCCAGAAATATAATCCAGATCTCATAACCCCAAGCTTCATCTTTGGTCCACTAGCGAGCAGATGTCTCTGAATTAAGTATGCTATAGAAAATATACCAGCTGGTATCCAGCAGTACAGAAAATGTCTTTCAGAATAGTTAATAAAAACCAGAGTTTTCCTAAAGGTTGTGGACTTTTTTTCCTCTAAAAGGAATCTGTCATCTAAGCTTCACCTGAATTTTTTAAAACTAGGTTGAAAAAAAATTCACTGTCTTTTGCAAAAGGTCAGATAAAACCTAATATTTTATAGTTAGATATCTAAAGATGCTTTGATCAGGATTTCTCTTCTATGATATTTGTAATTTTGGTTTGTCTTGCTTGCCATCTTTGTAAAATAAAGTAGCTATATACTGGTTAATGAAAGAAAGGGTGCAACTGATTGATTTCATGCTGATGAAATGCATGGATTAAAGGATATTCTGTTTTTCTTGTTTTTCCTAAACTGGCATAGATATCGAAGAACCTACATGACGATCAATGAGATTTAAGATTTACCTGTTACCATCGGTTTTCAGTGTGCAACTGAAATTTGAGAATCTGATAGATAAGACATTTAATTACTTGGCAGAATTCCAGAAGGAGGATAACATTTTATTCCATGGATAGTTGCACTTACCAGGGTGGGTGGAGTGATGTTGAGACTGTTTTTCTTAGAGGTGGAAATGGTAGAAGCAGTACAGTGCTGCATTTTGGGGAAGAAAGGAGATTCCTCAAGAAGGTTGTTGCATGGTATCTTTCCTGCAATATTAAAAAAAAAGCTCCCGCTCTCCCCTTTCAAAAAAAAAAAAAGCCTATACAATGCATCTATTAAATTTCATCTTAAGGACACCCAAAAATGCTAGAAACACTTATTTTTATCTAAGTCTTGTAGACATGCACACATAAATCTTGTGTACTGCATGCTGCAGTGCTTAATAATTCTCTTCATTGACTTTCATTATGAAGTTGATTTCTCTACTCGTGAAACTCTCAGCCTCTTGTGCTGTGGGTACTAATACAGCTTGGCTGAAAGTTGTTATTCTTGTCAGTATCCTAGAACTAGAAAAGACTGTGTGGATTATCAGTCCAGTGAACATGCGGTTCAGGAAACCATGTATGAGTTTGGACATATGTAGGCAGCAAGTACCAGCAGCAACAGAGCAATTGGAATGTCCTATGGACTTCAGTCAAAGACCAGAAAAGCACAAGGATAAATGGTATTATGCTCAAGAATAAATACTTTCAGAAGAAGTTTTGCTGTCAAAATCAAGGAGATCAGAGTAGCATCAGAACTGATTTATTTTAAATGAAAATGCTCAGTTGTGTAATTTGTAGAAGGTTGGATAAAGGCCACGTTCTCTCTGCTCATTGATGTCTTCATGAAAAAGATTACTTCAGTGGGAGCAAGACCGCAATAATTTCTCCTTTATTACTGTTTTTCTCCATCTCTACTATTTCAAACTGGGTAATACTGTTCGTTCTGTCAGCAGTCTTAATAATGTATTATACTTTAAAAATTGCTATTTTGGGAATCGTGGTTTTTGGCATGAGCTAAGTGCTGTTCTTGGACTATAAATCTGTGGTGGTTAGTTAAAAGGTTAAATTTACACTAACATATCTTGTCACTTTGACCTAGATTGAGTTAAAGCAAGTAAGTAGGCCAACTTCAGCAGATTTTAATGAACTATTATTGGTCAGATCCCTGAAAAACAACATAAATGTTATGTCATTCTGTTTTGTAATTTTCAGCCAGAGAACTCTGGCTCACTGGTGACTTCACATACTCTGATCTATGCTTTCCTGTCAACAATACATTTCCTGTCCTGGCACTCCAGCCTCAACATTTATTCTTATTTTGGCCTAATCAAGAGTAAAGTGATACTGTAAATAGAGTTGTAGCTGTGGGTAATTAATGAATCTACCTTTTTCTTTTGTCAAGACCTCCCTTTGCAGAAAATCTGGAAAAAAGGTACCATGGCCAGTAGTATGGATATCAAGGTGCAGAACGTGACCAGGGCTGATGTTCCTGAGCATTGGCATGTGTTACAGCAAATGCAATGAGTCTGCTTTATGGGACTCTTCTTTTCCTTCTTTTCTCCAAAGACAATTTTCATGTTGGCTGTGTCTTGTGTTCTGATTATGTTGGATTTACCATACCTATGATGTAAGCCTTGCAGACTGTGGATGAGTCAGATCTATTTCTTATGTGATTTGCACGTGGGAGCATGTGTACGTGTGTGAGGATGTCCAAGGTTCTTCATGACTTGGAGCTCGTGTTCAGCAAGGCAAGAGCAATGCTGGAGCTTAAGGGAGCCCTGGCACTGCTCCTGTTTTGTCCAGATGTGAACTCTGAGGTTGAACCAGAAGACACATCTGTGAACACCTGGACATTTCCCAGGCCTGTGCGTGAAGGAGTGTGGGAGTGGGTGTAGTCCTCCATACATTGACCTTCCGCTCTGCAGTGTGTGTCAGCTTGATTGGGACACAGTTGTGTGGGATTGTTCTGTGGTCTCAAACAGTGGTGGCTGGGGCATGCTCAAGGACATTGTTGATTTTTCTCTTGTTCTGCTTTTTTCCCTAAGGATTCCTACATTTATTTTGTTTTGCTTTAACTTTACTCAATATTGTGATTTAAAAGGCATTTATTTGTTTTGTGATAAACAAAATGCAGCTTTATAAGAAGGGTATTCCTGTTTCTTTCATGTTCCTTATGCCTAGATTTAGCTTAATAATCGCCATCTTTCCACATCCGTTCTTTAGTCCAGCAAATAATCTGGGTTTAATCAGATCTCTTTCCTTATGTGAGGACCTCTTCAGCATGAAGAGAGAGAGATAAGTAGTAATATTAGCTAGCATACATTGTAAAGAGAAATGTTAGTTTTTGTAGAAGGAATACAAGGTTGTATATAGCAGCTGTTCTAACCATTCAGCCTTGATTCAGCCTCGAAAGTGGGATATATTTGCATAATGCAGACATCTTTTGGAGGAAGGGAAGAGGAGGGGCGATATTTCTATCTTTTATTATTATTATTTCTTTTCCTCCTTCCCACTCAATTTTGGAACACTTTTGGTTTTGACATGATTTTTTCTTCTGCTGCCAGATAGCAACAAAAGCAACTATTTTTTCAAAAGTATCCTAAGTAGTACATGAAGTTTACTTTTATGGGCTCAGTTCTCCCATGCATAGATGGTGAACACACTGAAATGGGGAAAAACCCTATCTCCCTTGTGCTGCCAGCACTTGAACTTCAGCCCCACTGACATCGGCAGAAGTCACTTGGAGCTCAGGTTGCAATCTCTGTGGAGCAAAAGCCAAGGCTGACTGGTGGAGTGGTGTGGAGCTGGCGTGTTCTTAACCCCCCTCAGTGTTGTTTTTTGCCTTGTGGGGTGACCAATAGTTGCCCTTAGGCATTGTATGAAAACCCTGGGTGCCCGGGCAAGCTCCCAGCTGCCTGGGTGAGGCGAGGTTGCTGCTGTGGGACAGTGCCTCAGCAGTGCCGTGCAGCTAAGGCAGAAGCGGGAAGTCTCAGCATGCAGACGAGTCATGATGTCTAGACATGCTATGATTATTTCTTTGCTCAGTTCAGTGCGTAGCCAAATATCTTTCCAAATATACTACACAGATGTGAGTGTGGTGCCCGTATCTGTATGACAGCGAAGGCTGTTAACTGCGTGTGTGCTCTCCTCCACCAGCAGGTACTTAGTTGTAGTGCTTGGTTGTACCAGTGACTTCAGTACCATATTCTTGACACTGGGACACAGCACACCTATGTGTTTATTATTAAATCTAGTGGACATTTCTGGAAAACTTCCACTAGTATACACCTATGTATATTTTCATGCATTTGCAGAAGGCTTTTTTCCCCCTGTTCTTTAAAATTTATGTGCTTCTGGGGCATATAAAATGTACCATGGCTGAATTCCCCTTTTGTGTACCTGTGTTTGTCACTGAGATTGGGGAAAAACAGCTGTGTCGAAATTGAGTTTGTCTCTTGCTTTGCCTGGCCACTTTCATGAAAGTTTTTGGGTTAGATTGTAACTGGTCATCAGCTTCAGAAGCCATTTTGAAAGGAAAAGATAGAAGACAGGCAGGGAGCACAGCCACCGTAGACTTTTTGCTTTAGCAAATGATACTAAACCAAAGCAAAAATAAACTAAAACATGGTTATACACCCCCAAATAATGTACTTTTTTTCAGTCAGTCTTTAAACTTTTGTGGTTTAATTTACGATTTCTATAAGTTTGGTTTTGTGTGGGCTATGTAGGCTGAGTTAGCCTAACTTTAGCTTAACTAAATGAATAGTCAGGCTAATTTCTGGTGCTTTCCTACCCACAGCATATACTGTGTTGTGCCTCATAAGAGGGCTGCCACAGTCATAAGGAACAGCAGAGTTGCCATATTGAGTATAAAGGAAGCATGACATGAATCTGTAGAAATCCAGGCTTTATGAGTTTATTTCTATGCGTGTGTGTGTGTTTTGCCTAAATCAGTGAGGTGGATTCAGACTCTGGTTTTCAGTTTTGTCTAGGTAATTCTTCAGATCAGAGTAAAAATAAACTTGCTAAAGCTTTTATTTTGCTAAAATAAAATCAGAGATGTTTATGTAGAAATACGAATCATGAAATGAGTGGTGAGGGGACAGTGGGTGGATTGAAGTGCATATAGAAAGCACAAGTACTGTCAGGTTTGTTTAGAAAAATTGAGCTATGCAGCCTTCTTTGTAATGTTTCAAAGCATAATAATTCAGCTGCTCATTCTGGTGTACTGAGTGCTTACATAAATCACTAGCACACTGCATCTTGGAGATGGGTTGTTTGTAGTTGTCTGTAGAACTTACTGCATGGTAACAGTTATAATTAATTACTTGACAGACTGAATGTCTCGGAGTACTTTGTCATCAACGTGTATGGGTGGTGGGTAGTTGCACTGAGGTGTTCAAATATTCTCTGGTACATAGTAGTGTAAAAAGCAGAACTTGGTCCTCTTCCAAGATTTAAATTTGTCCTTGCCTTTCTGAAAATTGGGAGGGAAAGAAAATGTAATGCAGTATCTTCTCAACAATGTAAGCTTCACCTGTCACCTTGGACTAAGAAATTCAAAGTGACTTTCCATCCTTTAGCTTTGGTTGATCCCTATGCCATGGAGAACACTATCTAAATCTGCTTTTGACAATGTCTGTAGCAGAGTTTGCTGTCGCTGAATTTTGCGGAGGGGTGTGTGTATAAGTATGCATATGATATAAATTCTTAATTTAGAAGAAAATATGTAAATTATAAAAACCTGAAGTACTTGATTATTGGATGCATGGGGTTCTTGAGAAATTTTGACGTGATGAACACAAATCTGAATCTTTCCTGTCTAACCTGGAGACTTCTCCTTGCTCATGTGATGTTTCCTTGTTATTAAACATTTTTATGCAATACTGCTTATGCATTTGGCAAATTTCCTGAGATTTGCATGGGTCGGAAAAGCACTGGAAAAAAATCCCAAGTGCCTCCAGTCATCCAGTACAGTCACTTTATATAAATGAGTAGACGGAGTGGAACAATGACTCCTTTTTGCCTCACGTCTCTGATTAGGTTCAAGGGTGAACTCTTGAGTGCTAGTGTGTTTGTTCTGCATCATAGATGTTCTCAATCAAAGAAATGAGTGCTTAAATTGGATGGACTACTATTGTTTTTTACTTCTTAAGTGAAGTACCTTTAGCTGAGGTGTTCAGAGCAGGAAACTGCTCTGTGATTCCTGTCTCACTGTTGCAAGTAAAGATAGCACTTGATTGATCAGCAGTACCTTCTTTCTTTCAATAAAGGAAAAGGCAAGATAATTTTTTGAGTGTTTATATTGTCTTAGTTGTTCCTACAAAATGGGTAAACATCTTGGAGTGTTCTTAATGATGCATCTCTTTTTCTTGAAAATGTATTTTGTGTTGTTTTGTAGACATTAAACAGTAATGGCATTTTTCTCTTGAACTTTCTGTTTTATGCAACGATGAAAGATGAAAGTTTTGCCCACCAGAATTTTGTAATGGATTTCACTTGGTACCAGATTTCAGCCCATGTTTTAGGCATGTTTAATTTTAGTGATGGTTGAGGCACCAAGGGAGTTTTTTACAGTGATGGTTTTTCTCAAATTCGTATGTTCCACGGATTTTGGTAATTTTATGACAAGTGCTCCTCTTTTCTGATTCTCATCCCAAGCTGCCAGTTATTTGAAAGAATTATTTTTTTCCTGCTTCTTTCATTTTGGTTCTTGTTCACACTGTGTAGTTCAATGCCTTATATTTCAAATTCATTGTCTTGAAAGACAGATGTTTTATGACTGCTATAAATGGCTGAGACTTGCTGATGAGCCGTCTCTTCAATACCTATTATTTCTCTTTTATGTTTCCTTATCTCCTAGGAGCCTACAAGGTAGACCCAGGACCCCATGTTGCTAGGCTCTGTATAATTGCTGAACAGAGGCAAAGGATGATTACAGAGGGATGGTGACTAAAAGGTAGGTAAGAGACTATTTTGTTTAGTGGGTAGATGGTGAAACCATGGAAAGATTGTAAGATACCGTCTGGAAAACAACTTATGAGATGGCTTTGTAGACCATTACAGTTATTCTGCCTTTCTCTCTTCCCTAAGCTAAGGAAACGCAAGATACGGAAATGGGAGGGATGCATGAAAAACAACCTGCAATTCTCCTTTCTTCTCCCCTCTTAAATTATGCTCCACTTCAAAAAAAGGGAAACAGTGTAAAAGTGGAGATGTTTGTTTAAAGAAAAACTGAAAGGGCAAGTGTAAGAGTAACATGCTTGTAGGTGTCAGAGGCACTATTTCAGGATGCTGTTTTGGAGTCTCCACACAAATGTTTTCCATCAATCTAAAAACACTTAGGAAAAGGAAGCCTGTATAGGGAAAAATGACAAAGTAGAGAAGACTATTAAAAGCAAGAGAACATCCTAAAAAAAAGCTGTGGCTGCATTCAAAGAAGGAAAAAAGACCAAAAATAATCCTATCAGGCTAGATAAAAAATTAATAAATCCTTTTTTCAACCACACCAGTAGCAGGAAGGCAGTTTAAGAGCCTGCTGGGCTTGCGTGTAATGACATTATGAAATAAATTATCTGAGATAAACCCATGGCAGAAAACTAAATAATTCTAGCACGTATGTGCTCACTGTTGAAGACTGTGGGGTGGTTCCTGTTTTGGAGCCCTTCTTTTGGGAGGCTTATGAAATTGCATTTCTCAGCTGGAAGCATTTGTAGGAGAGATTGTGGAACAAATTGCATGTTCCCAATTTAACAGCTCCAAATGTAGCTTACCGAAGTTTTTAAGGAAAGGAAGAGTGAAATAGTTCAGCTACAGACTGGCATGCAGCCCTTTGCTTTAAAGTGTCTCAACAATTGAGAACTTGATGATGTCTAATTTGATGCTATGATTTAGAAAACATTCATATGAAATCAGAGAGCCTAGAAACCAATAGACCTCATGTTTAAATTAAATGCATTAATTAAAAAATTAGATTAGCGTCTGATTTAGAAAGAACATTGGGTAAATATGGTGGAGATACTGGGAAAGAATTGACTTTTGTGAAAAGGAGGCTGATGAAGAGGAGATTTAGAAACAGGTTAATATTAGCCTTTGACTACTTGAAGGGTGCTTACAAAGGTGATGGAGCCAATGTTCTTAGCAGTGGCAAACCACGTAACAGGGGTTTAACACACACAGATTGCAGATTGAAATGTTCTGATTAGGCATTGTAGGAAAATCTTTTTCACTGAAAAGGTAATGCAGCACTGGAAGAAGTTACCTAGGGAGTCACCATCTCTTCTGGTGGAGGCTTTCAACTCCAACTTGGACAGTGCTATATTTGACCCGGTCTAACATGGCTTTTACTGGTTGGTCAGACTGGATGTACTCCAGAGATCCCTTCCAGCCATCATTTTTGTGCTTTGAAGTCAAGTCTTGATAAACTGCCGCAGTCCTTTGAAGGAGATAACCAGCATGCACATGGAAGAGATTTTATAATTTATTGTTCTATTTAAATTTTGAAAAGGCATCTTGTATTCAAAGTTCTCTCTCAAAAAAAACAACCAACAAATCAAACTTAAGGGAACTAAACCGGCACAGGTAAAGGAAGAGGACTACCAACAGTGTAAATAATTAGTTAAATGGTAAGAAACAAAACACTAAGAGAAAAATGTGTTGGAAATCACCAGTGGATTTCCATAGAGATCTCTGTGAGCACCCAGGGGATCTTCATACTCGTAAGTGGGCTAGAACAGAAGTGCGGTGATGAGGTTTGTTTCTGAAACTAAGTTATCCAGGGCAAAAGAAGGTAAAAGAAAGAGGCAGACTGAAAAACTGCAGAAAAACCTCATAAAACTAAGTGACCATTAAATAGGTGGATGAAATTCAAGGTCAGTAATGGTAAAATATTTTGAGCTGACTTGAGATCTTGGGACTAGAAGCAGTAATTTAATACAAAAAGAAAACAACAAAAACGAAACAAACCAACTCTGTACTTTAGTAGCAGTCAAAAAGCAAATTTATATCAGGAGTTGCTCTGAAAGGAGAGAGATGAAAGTATCATTAGGCCACTCTCTAAATCTGTCGTGTTTGTATCTGAAACGTGGTGTGCTGTTCTGCTCTCCTTATCTCAGAACAAGTGGAGTAGAACTGGAAAAGGTTCAGAGTAGGGCAACAGGAAAGAAGATGGCCAGCAGGATGCAGTTGGCACCCATGGAGCAGCTTCCGTGCAAGAACAGCTAGCTAGATGAGAGTCTTCAGACTGGAAAAGAGATCGTGGCCAGATGATAATGCTAGAGGTCTATAAAATCATAGGAGCTGTGAGATGTGTGGATGGCAAATGAATACTCAGTGCTGCCTTATTTTTGTATTGGAAGAGATATCAGGTGAAAGAGTCAGGGAGTGGTTTCAAAGCTAGGAAAAGAAGTTTTTCTTTTTATAGTGTGTAAGTCAGTTCTGAAATTCTTTGCTACGGGATGCTGTGCATGCTGCATGGGTATAAAGAGCTGCTGAACAAAGTTGGAAAAGGGGACAGGAAAAAAAAAGGGGAGGTGCTGCCTCTAGATAAGGAAGTTATTGAACTGCAAATTGTGGAAAGCTATGTGACAAGTGTTTTGGTGGGAGTGGAAGAGAATATTTCTATATGACTGCTCTGTTTTTCATTGTTCCCTTAGACATCTGCTCTTGGCTGCTCCTGGAGACAGGGTAGTGGATCAGGCTGGATATTTAGTCTGAGCCAGGTTGGTCATTCCATTAGGGCTAAACATCCAGCCTGGCCCACTGTGGTGGTTCTTACTCACTACTTTTATAAATAATAAGGTTGCAAGTTGCGTTCTCAGAAGATAACTCTGATAAAGTGATTTTTGAAATTATTAAACTGTTATGTAGTTTTAGGTCTTACACTGGGCTGGGAGACATTTCCCTCATTGTAAGATAAATGCTTTTTAGCATATTTTGGCACTTGATAAATTACAATTAGGTTTCTCTTATATGTTCAAGCTATTTCATTGAGAGTTCAGTTCTTAGTCCAAAAAATCTGAATCTCACCTTCTTTTTTTTTAACCTTACTACGTTCCTTATATTGCCTGCCATAGAGAGAAGAATTACCAAAACCTTTTCTCACTACTTAAGTCCTAGTGACACCCATTTTGGTGTAGAGACGGTAGACTTTTGGAGAGATAAGCAGCGGGGTTGGAACCAGATGATCTTTATGTCCCTTCCAACCAAAACTATTCTATGATTATATGAAGATGAAATAGCAAAGCCTTGTGAGAATACAAAGAGAATGGGAAAAGATTGCTGAACGTGGAGATACTTTTGTGTTTGTGAATTAGTTTGAGAGGCAGAAATGTTGCAGTTATATTATGATGATCAAGGGGGACATAAAAAAAAGTGACATTTCATAATGATAGCAGTTAAAATGGCCAAAACAGATAAGGCTGCTGGAAGAGGGAGGGTCATGAGAGAAGATCAGTGGTAAATAGGTAAATTCAACTGAAGGGTTTGAATGGGAGAGGTAAGCAAGGATAAGAAACTGTGGAAGAAAGCTCTTAAGAATTAACAGGATTTTAGGAGCATAGAGAGGAGCAGATTCTGGGAATGAAAGAAACAGTGTCTTTGGTTTTCAGTCAGTGGTTTATAGACCTGAGATGGATGGATCCATGCATGTATTGGATTTGTTTGAATTTCTTGTACCAGCATCTGTACTTTCTCTGGGAAGTTTTCCATGGGGACTTGAAATCAAAAAACATGGGAGGGGAGAACAGTGGTTTTTCATTAGTTTTGAGAGGGTAGTTGTTTTCGGTGAAAATGAATTTTGTTAAAACTGTAGCAAAAACAAGACTAAAGCAGCTGAAACAGAGACTCAAAGGATTTCTAGGTAACATGGCCAAAACTTGCGAAAACAAAGATGACATGAGTATTTCAAATAGTGATGTACAAAGTCCTGAGAAAAGAGTATTTTTCTTGCAGAAGGAGAGGATACAAGGGTGTGGTTGTAGATAAATGGGGAATTGCAGAGTAAGAACAGTTACAGGGGAAAAAGGAAGAGGAATATCACATAGGTCATTACCAAGTGAAAGTATTGCTTAGGTCAGCCACTTCCCTACCCACTTAATTCTTTGAGCTCATCCATGTGTGAAGGTGAGTCCTTCCTCTTGGCCCTTCTAACTCTTCTGGTGTCTTCCTTGTGGTACTGTGTGTGAGGTGGTAGGAGGTTTCCCTTTGTGCCAGGCTTGGAGAATTTTAACAAATGAAGCATAGCAATGAAAGGTTCAGTAGTAGCAGCTGGTGTTTGTGAAAAGGTACCTGCATTGAGTCAAAGCAGCAATAGCAATTTCAGAGTGGAATCAAGGAGAGGTTGTGGAGTGTCCTTCTCTGGAGACATTCAAAACCCACCTGGATGCATTCCTGTGTGACCTAGTCTAGGTGATCCTGCTCTGGCAGGGGGGTTGCACTGGACGATCTTTCGAGGTCTCTTCCAACTCCTAATATTCTGTGAGCTTCATTCTCTTTCAGAAACTCTGTGCCTGGTATGTAACATAACTACAGACCACTGAGCTGCAAACAGCTCTGTACTGAAGTGATGAATTGTGCTGTACTTGACTCTGCATATGAGGTGAAGGAGAATCAGAGAGGGATGGATGAGTTCATTGTGTCTAATGGAAAGACCCTTTGTTTCTTGCCACAGAGAATGAGACTCTTCCCATTAAAGCCTGTTGTTAAATCTCTGAGATTAATGACAACTAGAAGCAAGTTTTTAACACCTGGTGTGAAGCTAAATGGTCTTTGATTTACAATTTCTTTCTTTTTTTTTCCTTTTTTTTCCTTTTTTTTTTTTTCTTGCTTCAAAGCACAACTGCCCTCTCCCAGGTCACACTTCTGGGAATAGAGATGCTGCCTTTAAGTATTCCAGATATCTCTCAGTTGCCTGAAGTCTCATGGGTTGTTTTCTCTTGTATTGTTCATTGAAAATGTCAAAAGAACTTTTAGAAAAAGGCACTGTTTTGAGACCCTTTGAGTTGTCTTTTGATCCAGGTTTGGTGTGTGTATTTTTTTTTTTTTTCCACATGACACAGATTTTTGTACTTGCAGTGTGTCATTAATGTAGTGTGCATAATCTGTTTGCTGTGGAAGCCCTTTCTGCAACACCATCAGTTTAAATTATTTTTCACTCAGCTTCAGGTTGTATCTTTATAAAATATGATGGAATCCAGTGCTGGAAAACATGCAAGATTGACAGGCCTGGAAATAGAAATCCCTGTTTATCCGTGGACTAGATAACACTAGCTGGAGCAAGCTCTGTATCTTGGCAGTACTACTCATTATTAACTTGCTGAGATGACCTCTGCTTCAGTTATTTATTATTTACAGAGCACTGAAGGTTTGCAAAGACTTTGCACAGTGAGAGCATCATGTTTCAATTTGTGTTTTTAATATCTTTCTATATGATGTGTTTATTACAGTATAAATACAAATTTGTGTCTTTAAAAAGCAAGGAACTGTGAACTCTGTGCTGGATTTCCCATGTAAAAAGGATGTGTTTGTCTGTAGTTATTAGTTGCAGAAATGGATAGAGCTGTAGTAATTGAACTAAGACATGATAAAACATGATCTTTTATATTAAAAAGAGTTAACAATTTAAAAACCAGAATGCATCATGGTGGCGTTAGAAATATAAATTTTCTGATAGATCGCTCTGTGACTGTCCCATCAGCCTTATGGTGAAGTAGTATGTAAAGGAGGAGAGAGTTGGCCAGGTATGAAAGGGTGGAGGAACCTGCTGCTGTATCCACACTGTTCTTTTGGATGTCTTCAGTTAGCATGCAGGTCTCATCCTCTCTCTGGGGTGAAACATGCTGAGGTAGAGCAGAGCAAGCACACTATGGCAGAAGGTTTGTTATTATCACAGAATGGTTTGAGTTGGAAGGGACAGAGTATCACTCACATTTTAAATCTATCGTCTTGAGTTATGCATTTCCTAACACTGCCATGAATTGCCAATTTTTTACTTGGCCAGATGCATACAATATCAGCAAACTTCTTGATTTGTTTGGTGTCCAATCTCTTTTCCTTTTTGCCCCTTTCTAGGTCAAATTCTGCATTTCGTTATTACAAGGCTCCTAGTGGAAAGACCTTGCGTACTCAGCATTTTCCTTCTGGGATCTTTGTTTTGAGTTCCAACAGTTCCATTCCACAGACACTTCTCATAGCTATGATACTTGTATCTTGTTGCACCACTGCTATGTGAACTGGCACTTTTATGCCTTAATCATTTTTCAACACCACACCTGCAGCCAAAGGGCAGGTTTTAGTTGGTCTTTTATTTGTAAGACGTTTTATTGTACTTGTGTTTTTCCTGGTGTCATTGACAGAGACCATTTACAAGTGTTTCATGTTTTTTGTGTATGTTTGGTTTTTTTATTATATTTTTTCTTGGTATTCCTTCTACAGCTCTGTGTGGACTGTTCTGGAAGTAGATTTAACAGCATGTCTTTCTGTAGTAATATGCAAATGACATCAAAGCAGAAAGCTGGTAAATAAAGAAGGAATTTAACTGCAAAGCACTTACAGAGGAGCAGAAGGTGTGGAGGTTGTAGGAAATAAGAGCATACTTAGTACCACTGAAAGCCTGAGAAAAGAAATAAAAACAAATACAGGAAAGGAATGGTTGTGTTTTAGCATTTTCATTGTGTTTAAAAGAATACCCTCTCCTGCTCAAAAGAAGGTTTTGGTTGCCTCAGAAAAGAGACTCACTGAGGTCTACAATGACTGGAAAGTTGAGGGCAGATGTTGCTGGGAGTGGTAGAAAGCTCCGGCTACTCAAAGTCATGCAGAGACCATTCCTTGTCTTTTAACCCACCCTTCTCCTCAAACGTGCATCCAGTGTAGTATGCCAAATTTTTATATCCCTAAGAAAATGGGCAAAGGGGTTGGTCTGGCTTGTCATGAGTGCACTGATTGGCAGATCTGCAGCTTAGGATGAACTAAGGGAACTGACTCATAAATATGCCATCCTCCTTGCTGCTGAGGAGTGAGTGGGATCTCAGGATGCCGTATACAAAATTATGTTGCTAGTGCACATTCGTAGCCTGGGTTAGCTAGCAACCAGCTCAGGACTAAGAAGACTCTCTATAGCTCAGCAGAAGCAGGTTGTTTTATTGTGTCTCTGCAGTGTATTGAGGGAGAAGGAAACTGGGCTCCAGTGGAGGGAGAGTGGAAAGGGCAAGATCTGTGTGTGGTGGGAGATACAGCGTGATCTAATGAACAACATCCTACGTGCAACAGCTATGGTGCTCTTAAAATGCAGCTGGCTGCTGGTTTCCCTTTGAGACAAAGTATGACTTGAGGGAGAAAATGATGCTAAGCATGTTTGATTGCATGGTTCTGGGTGTTGATGCATGCTGTTGTTAGCTGATATTGGACTAATCTTCAATATAACTGATTGCTAGGAAGATCTACACTGCTTGGGAGGTGGATCTTTGCTCAGGGTGTAGTGTTGGAACAGGTACGTGGGCTTTATATGGAAGAATATGAAGGGGCAAGCCAGCAAAGTGAAGCGGAGGCTATACTGGTCTACCTGAAGGAATGCCTTTGCTTATTGCTATGGGCTGTTATCTAAGTGGGCACGTAGTCCTCCCAGAAAAGCATATGACATTCAACTGTGGCATGTCAATGTGTTGGTGTTGTGGTTATTTGTTATCCCAGAAAAGGAATCCCTGTCTGTGCATTTGCATTTTGTTTTCAGAGGGACGCAATGTGTGAGGGTATGAAGATGTACAGAAAGTAGTGCAAAAAGAGGTGCAGGCCATACTATAAGACTTTTGGGTATAGATCTTGGTGGTCTTAGGCAACACTAGCTAAGGATGTCCTGACTGCAGGTCATCCAGCTTTGCTTGGTGGTGTGCTGGAGACCTGGTGCAGTGGGAAAGGCAGGTTTTCCATAGGCTATGCTTTGGCATCAGTGAGTGTACTCTGTGGAATATACCACAGGGAGATCAGGAAGTTTCCATTTAAGCACCTGTAGGGGTACTAGAAAATTTGAATGCAAGCAAAACAGGCTAAGAAAGCTGAAACAGTGCCTTTATTTTTAGAAAAATCTAAGGGAAGACGTAATCGTCCTACATGTTTCTATTTATGAGCTCAAGGTGACTTAGACACATTTGGTCTCCAAATCTTAGATTTCTCAAAAGGAGCAGTCTAAGATATGTTTCAGTGTATGCAATCTTTACATAAATACTGTGTGTTTATAAGATTTCAAAGTGATAAATGAAAAATGATGGCTACAAAGCTACAGAAGTCTAAAGCGATTTTGGATATGATGGAGACATCAGTGACACTTCATGTAATTTAGTCTTTGACTGATGGAAACTGTCAGCCAGTGAGAAGCCTTTGGGAAAGATGTCACCAAACAAATTGGATTTTCACAACTTTGTTAGTTTGTGAAATAACCTTATGGAATAGATTTTTTTTTCCTGAAAGCTCTTAAAAGGAAATAATTCAAAAGAGCATCATCATTAACAATTAGATAGAACATGGAAATGTAACTAAATTATAATAACTTTTAAAGAGAATATTTCATACTTGGAAAAAAGAGTATATTTATCTTATTTTTTGAAACAGAAGTACACAGAGCAGCACAATGTATGCTCTGAAGGGAACCCGCAAGAGGCTTCTGTATATTGAAACAGATATGTCAGGAGCCATTCCTCATTTAACCTTATATTATTTGACATCTCCTTATTTGTTGTTTGACAGCTTCATTGGGTGCATTCCACCAGATATTATAAGATTTCTGTTCTGTCAGCTTTTACTACTTTTTAACAAACTTAGAAATATAACTTAATTTTTTAACAACAATGTTGAATGAAGAAAACACAACTATGATTAATTCTTTTTAGAAGTTTTTTTTTCCCTTTTTTTTTTTTTTTTCCTTGTTCTTCTCCTGTCATGCCGTATCTTAGGGTCTAGTAAAAAAATAAGTAAGTTTGTATTGACAGGAAGTTCAGGCATGTGAACATATGTTCCTCATACGTGTGAAACCTTTGTTTGTGTATACATGGGTTTTTAAGTATAAGCATTGTATTCATTTTGAACTTTGCCTCATCTTTTTGAAGACTCTGACAGATTGGCTATTTTAGTTGTAGAATGGTCTTTGAAAATCTTTGCACCTTCTATTATTTTTAATTTTACTTGGTTTATTCTAAGAAATTATTTATTAACTTGATCTTTCACAGAAGGTGTAAAATAATCTGTTATCTGGATTCAGGATTTAGTGAAAAACTAAGAAACGGTAGATTAACTTTCAGAAAAATCTGACAGAAGCCATGTTAACTCTCTTCAGACTTCTTATTCCAGGATCTTGATAGCTTTGTCAGGGTTTGCTGTGTTTCTGATGGACATCTTAAAAAGACAGCATGGTTAGCCACATAATGTTCCTAATTAAAGAGAGTCATGTTTGTATGATATCTTTGAATTATCTACATATTAATGCAACTGAATGTGGCACAGAAGGGTGTTGTGTGATTTTTCTGAGACAGTTCTCAATTGAATCAGAGATCTAGATACAAAATCTAGTATGGAAGGATGTTGTGTGGATCGGTGAGTCCCCTTTGAGCACTATTGTGTATAATCATGGGGGTTAATCATGGGGTTAAAAGAAGTATTAAATAGTGCTTTCATTTGTGTATAAAATCTGTGTGTGTCGAAACTTTTGCAGCTGTATATAAAAAAATAGTCTAAATTGCCTGGAGTATTCCAGGAGCTTGGTGAGATGAGTGGGTGTTTTGAATGTTTACCTTGATAGAAAAGCTACATAGAAATAAATCGGTGGGGAGCAGAAGTGTTCCACAGTGGTGATGTGGGATGGGAGCTCTGAGCTGCCTCACTTCTGCCTTTCCTTCATATCAGTCTGCTAAACCTTGCTGTCATGTGCTGTTGCTGTAAAGAGGGACTCTCTTAGTTGTTGATGGGAAGAAACAAAAGCTGGTCATCAGCTGGGAGTTGAGAGGAGGTGGGAATCTGAAATGCATTTACAAATAGGAGCGTGGGGCTGAGTGGATTTTGCATACAGAAGTGTATTCTCCTCTACTGTATTTTTGTTGTCAAAACTGTGAGCACCATGCATTTGCTGAAATGTGTTTAATAACCACTGTCCTTTATAACTGTACCAATGAACTGCAGGACTGAATCCACCACAAGAAGCATAATTTTGCCTGTATTATTTAACTGAAGTAGGCTGTTACAGTAGTCATTTCATGACATTTTGGAGCTCATCCAGCAGTTCTTTTAAGTAGTAACTACTTAAATATAATCTTTATTTTGGAAGTTTGCCTACTATTAACGTGCAGAATATCCACTAATAGTTTTGTTTTAGCAGTACAATTTTGTCCTTTAGATTGGTGAATCACATTTAAAAGTGAATTATATTAAGTCCTTATGAAATCTAAATCCCAAGTACTATCAAGTACTTTCATACAGTGTTGTACAAAATTATAGAGAACTGTTTTCAGTTGAATATACTTTTTTTTTTTTAAACCCAGCTATTTGAAATTGCTGTCTTGCTATCTTCCTTCTGGTTTCTCTTACATCCATGTACAGATTTTGGCATATTTTCATGTAAAATTTACAAATAAAAAAAAATATGTCCAGATGGCTACAGCAATAGTCTGTGATGTGATGATCTTCTCTCTTAGTTATTCAACATGTACAACTCCAATCTCTGCGTTGCCTCTTCCCAATTTATATAGATTGCAACAACTAAACTTGCATTACATTCATATTACCTCTTTTTTACCTGCTTCCATTAACCTTGCTTTCACTCAAAACTACCTTTTTATGCATCTTCAAGATTTTACAGAAATTTTTCATCCAGCTCTAACCACTTTCTTCATTCTCCCCTCAGCTGATAAAACTTCCTTCTTCCCAGCTATACCTTTTCCTGTGGTTATCTCAGAGCATTGTCTTCTGCTGCTCTGTTGTATGGATCTCCTCCTAGTCCTGAACTACTGCCATTTGTTCAGTCAAGTCATGTTTTTAAACCTGCTTTTTTTTTTCTATAGTTCCCAGTAAAAGACAGTTTATAATGATCTAAAGGGAAAAGAAAAAGATGAAAAGCATCCTAAACAAGACACCTTCTCCCATTCTGCATCATACCTGAATTTGAGTAGAAGTCAGGATAGAATGCAAGATGTGGCCAGCTTTCAAAGCATAAGCTTTAGTAATTTAAGAGTACTTTTTGTTTTATATATAGTAAAGTTTCAGTAAATTGTTAGTGCAAAGTAATAGTCACAGCTTTACTTGTAGCTGTGACTTTGGTCCTCCATAGATTCCTAATTCCTAATTGTGAAATTTAAAGATTCACTTTTTCTGTGAGCCCCTTATTATATGGGGAGCATAGATGCTTTTTTAGCAGAAGATTACAAAAAGTAGGTTAACAGTAAGGCTAGGGCAGAACAGAGTCTGAAGGCTGTTCAAGAAATATCGTCATTGCAATAGATCCCCTCTAGACCAAAACATTTTTTGTCCTTCTAAAACTTGTAGTTAGTTTTGTGAAATCGATATAATTATGTGGCTTAAATCAGAGGAAAAAACAATGCCATCAACTGAGACTGCATTAGCTAACAAATATGATGAAAATAGGTGTTAAAATACTTTAATAATCTGGTCATTGTTTTGCATATTAATCCCTGTTTATTGAGGTGGACTAGCTGTATTGAGTTTCTGTGGCAAAGTTTTGATATCGGGGGGAGGGGCTATACGGGTGGCTTCTGTGCAAAGCTGCTAGAAGCTTCCCCTATGTCTGATAGAGGTAGTGCCAGCCTTCTCCAAGGTGAACCCACCACTGGCCAAGGCTGAGACAATCAGTGATGGTAGTTGCACTTCTGTGATAACGTACTGAAGAAGAGGGAAAAGTTGTGCAACGGCAACTGCAGTTGGAGAGAGGAATGAGGATATGTGAGAGAAACAACTCTGCAGACACTAAAGTCAGTGGAGAAAGAGTGGGATGAGGTGGTCCATGTGACAGAGCAGAGATCCCCCTGCAGCCCGCAGTGAAGACCATGGTGAGGCAAGCTGACGCCTGCAGTCCATGGAGGTTCACAGTGGAGCAGATATCCACCTGCAGCAATTAATGACCCCATGCTGGAGCAGGTAGATGCACCCATAGGAGACTGTGACCTGGCATGCTTTTATTATATTCAGTTTTAATAGGTAAAAATCATTTTTTACAAATAATTTTCACTTATTGAGGTGTGGAAATACGTATTATAGCATCTTAATTCAAAGGCAACATTATTAGGTCTCTGAAAGTACATGTTGCTTTAAAAGTTTTTTTCCACAGCTTTATATATTCCATTTTATCTCTCGAGAGTGTGCCAGGGATATTTGGAAAGCATATTTATAAGGGCCACTAACAGCATTGCTGGATAAATTGGAAGAAACTTCTGAAATGTAGTTAATGTCATATACAGAGACCAGCAGCTGGTCTCTGTCAGGAGCAAACAGCACAAGTCTGGGGAAGAGGGTAAGACCCCAGCTAGCAGCTAGTGCGACTTTCGCTGAATATTGTTGCAGTATCAGGCTCAGGAAGTTCCTGAATTTTTTACTGCAGAATGGGAGTGTCTAGGTATTTCATAAGCATCAGTAGATCACTTTTCTGAGGATCTGCCCAATCTCATTTTGAAACTGTCATTTTTTAAAATCAACAGGATTCTGTGCTAAGGACTGTGTGCTGAAGTGCTGTTACAACACTTGAAAGTACATTTTTACTACAGAGAGGCTTGTGTTGTATGCCATGTTGATGATATTGACCATCTTTTGGGCCCTGAGAAAATATATTTGGTTTGGAAATTGCAGTGTAGAAATTGGAGCAGGCAAGCAGAGATAAAGAAGAAGATGAAATGCAGGGATGTGCATGTAGATCCCTGAATTGCTACAGTTCTTCCATCTCCAGTTCGTTTTCCTGCACTAGTTGACACTTCTGCCCTCTCCTGGCTCATTTGCTCTCACTTAATTTGTTTCCCTTAGCTGTTAAACTTCTGATTTTCTTTCCAGCTCTCTGTACATTTCAGACCTTTATTTGCAAGCAATGACTACATTTTGGTTTTGCATTGAAGTTATTTTGTAAAGGAAAACCTGTGCTGGCTCTACAGTGTGTCTGAGGAGGAGAATCCCTCCCTCCGCCACCTCAGACTGACTTTTGATGGCCAAACTGAGGATCACAGCTCAGTGGATGTCCCAAACAATGGATGGGGGAAGGTGCTCTGGTGGGTGGACCAGGAGACCAGCTGTGAAGGGAAGGAAACTAGAGGTGGGAATCTGGGGCTTGGGAGGATACCGAAAAGGACAAGGAGCTAAGGGATATGTAAGAGAAAAATGGATTTGAGAAAAAAGAGCTGAGGTTTTCCTGGAACTTGACCATAGGCTGTGCTGATGTGTGACTACCTTTATTCTTACCTCTAAGCTGCTTGTGGTGCTCTTCTGTGTGGACCTGCCGGGTTGTCTGGTGCTTGCTTGAGAAGACTGAGGTCCACTGGTGCTATTCCTCACCCATAATGTGACAAATGTGATCTAAGGCATTACTACAAACTTCATGCTTTGCTAAGGCCACTTTTGTTGAAGCTGTGCTGCTGTTGTGGAAACAGCAAGCATCAGAGCTCTTTGAGCAGTGTTGGAGAATGAGCTTTGATGACAGATTCCTCTTTTATGAGTTGTCACCATCAGCTACAGATATTAGCAGACTTTTGGCAGAATGTCACTATGAATTTAAGAACTGATTTTTTGACTGTGTTACTCAATGACAGCTGATGGGTGACTGACTCTTGCAGATCTTAAAATTCATGCCACTGCAGGAATGAATGACAATATTAAAAAAAATTGAAGGATAGGTAATCAGTTTGTTAATTGAAACTGACTCCCACTTTATGAGAATACAAATTGGAATATGCTACTCTGCTGCATAGCAAACAGTCTGCATTACTAAGTCCAGTGATGAGACACTATCGTAAATGGGCGGATTTTTTCTCTCTGAAGAAGCTCTATATCTTCCAATCTCATCTTGGTGTTTAATGAGGTGATCTTTGAGCTATTGCTTTAATCTAATTGTGTATCTGAGTGATATACAAATTGTTTTTCTAAAGCTATACGAGTAAGGGATGTATTTCAAAGTAATTATATTATAAAGAGGTATAGCTTTTATTTGTGTGTTTGGCAGGGGAACGAGATTAATCACCATAGTAAAACCAACTGGTTGTTTTTCCTGGAAACAAGATTTAAATGAGTTTTGATACTTATTCACCTTGTGTCTATATATTATTAGGAGAGGGATGACTGGGAATAAAAAAGTCACAGTTCATTTCTGAAAAAAGTGTAAAGTGAATGCCTTTTAAACACAACATTCACATTTTTCACTGGAGGAGAGGAGGGCATTGTTATTTTAGACTGATGCAGCCCTCTTGATCCTCCCCTCCACCACCTCCATCCTTTTTGTCCTTCTGGGTTCCAGGGCCTGTCACCAGTGGTGTTGCCGGGACTGGGCATTTGGAGAGCACACATCGCCTGAGAATTTAACTAGATATTTTTGGTAGGTGTGATGACAGAGACTTTAGGTTCATGCTGGTGCACAAAGGTGCCTGTTATCTGGAGTGGTTAGTTACCATGAGTAAATTCTTATCAAACCTTTACTGTTATGCAAACCAAGAGCAGAGCAAAGCACCCAAGGAAAGTGGAATGAGCCTGCCACAGATGACATGAGCAGCGTCTGCGAGAACAGCTACTGGTGTGCACGTTAAGAAAACCTAGAGCTGCTTGTGGATGCATGTACCCAGAACCAACCCTGAAACTGGTATCCTTTAACCATGACAGACTCTGCTGTCTGTGAAGTCATATTGGCATAATTTGACTTCATCATTCACTGAAATTGTAGTTAAACTGACATTTACAGAATCAGCAAGATAATTATTTGAAAACATCTTTGCTACTGCACAGCTGCAGTTAGCATGGCAACTCTTTTTCTTTTTCTTTTTTTTTTGTTTTGTACAGCAGCTTATTTTATTCGAACAAAAGAAAATGTAGTTTATAATTCATAGGTAAGTTGTACTTCCAACATGGTACATTTTAACTGATCTAGAAATATTGGCATTCTGTTTATTTAACTTTAAATATATGACTTCAGTGCATGGGGAATAGTCTCTAAATGAATCTGCTTGGAGTTACATGTTTTGCATGCTTAGCTGTTCACACCTTTTCTTTTTGGCAATAGATATCTGTTGTTGGTTCAGCTGAAATGGAAAATCTTGAATTGCTATTCCTCCCCCCCCGCCCCTTTAAAATACTATTGATGGAGAAACTAAATACTACATTTATAAAAAAACAATACCTTTACCTACTGTGCTTCATTCATCTTTAAATTTCTTCTAGGCAGCTATATAAAAAAATAGTGAATGAGGGAGAGAATAAGTGCACAAGACCTTTACATAAAGAAATAAAATAATATATTGAAATATTTTGCATTTTATAATTCTGCTTTTTTCCTTTTTTTGATCCTCAAATTGTTTTACAGACTTGTAAAATGCAGTTTGTTTGAAGTCTGGTTAAAGATCTGTGCTAGAATAACTACATAAAGAATATAGATCAATGTGCTGGTTCCCAAATGCATTGCAATAGAGAAAAAGACAGTCAGTGTCACTATTACGGATCTATTTTGAAGAGTTTTGTCTTGACCGTTATATTTCATTGTTGAGAGAGATTTGCATGTGGTAATTACAAAAATCAAGGACACTAGCCTAAACTCTCCATGTTTAGGATTCTCTTGGCTTTTGTGTCTTACACTCCATCTAGTCATCAGTTCATCACAGTGTTCCTGTTTCTCCCAGTTGCTCAGCTGACTTAAAGCTTGTCCTTTTCTCGTATGAGAGCTTGTGATAAGGTTTCTACCTGCTACCTTGATTTACTGTTCTCTTGTCTGATTAGGGTCTCTTGAAGACTCTTCACTGAGTGGTTGCAAGTAAGCTTCTATTTGTATTTCCTCACAATGTATTTATTTTGTTTAACTTAATACATCAAAAATAATTAATACATTTAATAAAATAGCACAATACATTTAAACAGATAGATTGAGGGAGAGAGAAACACAAACTGGTACTCTTTTTCTCTGAGAGATATTATCAGGAGTACATTCACATCCTGCTTTGCTTCTCCTTCAAAGTCTGACCTTGTCTTTGGATATTCTGATTGGGAGAAAGGTGTGTTTCCTGCCTCCATTTTCCCATGTGAGAAGCATGTAGTGAGAGGAGTTCAGCTAGGTAGGAAGAAAATAACTTGGCCGCAAAATTCTCCCACTATACATGACTATACATGTAAATAACTGTTGAAGACCAATTCTGGCATGTAAGTAGCCTGTCTTTCCAGAGGATGCTGTTTGGATTTAGAGGTTGACAAAACGTATTGTTGTGAAGGAATCTTTGCTTCTGTTACTGAGTTCTGCGCACAGGGCATCGGTGAGGAGAAATCCATTTGATACCTGCAGGAGACATGTCAACGCTTACGTCTTAGTCCTTATTAATACCAGAATTAGTCCCGTGGAAGTCAGTATCTTTTTTGTAATGAAAACCATGGCATCTGTAAATATGTAATGATTTAGTATCTGGACAAAGAGTACTGGTCCTTTATTTTCTGGAGAATCAGGATTCCCTTTATATTGTGTCTTGGATAGAGCTGTTTTTTGAAACTTGGCTGGGATATAGAAACCTGGTTACATAAATACCATGGGGCTTCATTACAGCCAGGGAGACAGAGAAGGCTGAACTTCCAGTGCAGATGTTTAATTTTATTCTTTTTATATTTTTGTCCATTATATTGACATATTTATTGGTATTTCTGAAACTTTACAAATTAAAAGAAATAACGTTTGTGTTTCTTTAACTTGAAAGTGCCATATTCTTATGTGCTGGAATACCTGCTGCTGTACTGTGTGCAAGAAAATAATCTTTTGAGATTGTGATGTGGTATTTGTCCTTTGTTTTGCTTCCTAAAAAATCTTACATAAATCTGAAGTAGAACCAGCTCTTAGTAGTGAACTTGTATGATCTGTAAATTAATGATGTTCATTAGCTATGATACAAAACTGGTTGAATTTGGATAACAATAGTGTATAGTGCTCAAAATGTCATCCTTGCAGAAAAGGGACTGTCAAAATGTTGGAACAGGCGCTTTATGCCCTTATATACGTCAGTGCACAGAATTTCTATGAGCAGATACTGCCTACTGTGAGCCACAAGCAATTTACGGGGACAGATTCATGTAGTAACATGACATTGTAAGATATCCTACTTAGAAAGGTAGGAGTATGAATTAAACTGACAAGAAGCTTCTCCCTCCACTTCTTTTCTGAAACATAATCAAATTTAGCAGAGAAGCTAAAATTGACCATTAAATTTATGTGCCTTTCAAGCTTATTATCTCTATTTATTTTAGTTTAAATTAATGAGAATTAGATGTGTCCAGGTCTTAGCTGGAAGGCTTCTAAAGGCAGCAAAATAAAGTGGTAAGAGAAAAGCAGTTCATCTTATGATGGCTGGTACTACAGTAATGTTAGGGAGCAATGTGTACTACCCATTCTGCTTTGAGTGTAGCTTTTGAAACACACTGGTTTTACTGTGGAGTGTCTTTTAATTAACAACCCTTTGTTTCATGTTTGGGATGTTTATTTTACACAAATAGAAAGTTTCCACCTTATTAAATGGCACACTGCAGTTCAACGAGATCAATTGTATTAGAAGTCAATATTGCTGATTTTTTTTTTCCGGAATTCCTCCATTGATAAGCAGAATGACATCTGCCAGTATGGAGTCTTCCTCCTCACTGCCCCCCGCCCCCCCC